>NC_056735.1:1825767297-1825977297 GCF_019279795.1 Protopterus annectens
GTCAGATATTTTGGAGACTAAGTTGTGTGACCTGCAAAAGAGAACTTAGATACAGCTTGGACTGTGAGATGTTCCTTCAGTTGTGTCCAAAAGGAGGAGGAGTAATTAGAGAGATCTTTAAGAGACAAGGGGAGATTCTCCCAGAGCTTGGGTTCAAGGATGGGAAAAGAATGGTTAGAGCAATGAAGCCTGGTTTTAGGTGCTTGCAGGAGAAGACCTGGGTGACTGTGTCTCCTAAGATTATAAAAAGGAGCCTGTCTAAGCAAGCTAGAAGCAAGACAAGGATAGGATTTTTTTCTTAAAGATTGTGAAACAATGGGAAACAAGACATAGATTGGCTCACTGTTGAGCAGGCAGCCAGCTGGCTTTGGATAGAGTTTGGTTGTGTAGTTCATACTTTAGGGAGATGGTGATGAAAAAGCATATGACAAGGTCCCAAGAAAACTAATTTTTGAGCCCTGCAGTGATTTGAAGTCCCAGAAACATTGGTAGAATTAGTGCAGACTATGTACAAGGACTCAATGACTCAAGTACAAACAGTTTTTGGTCTTACAGAGGGGTTTGCCAAGTGAGAGTGGGTGTGCACCAGGGTTTAGCTTTGAGCCCATTGCTGTTCCTACTGGTGATGGACTACATTAGCAAAAGGTCAGAGGGGACGGATCAACAAAGTTGCTGTATGCAGAAGACATGGCAATACAGTCAGACTCTGAGCAAGATCTTCATCAAAGGATAGGAGAATGGAATACAAAACTGAATGCACATGGGAGGAAACTGAGTACAGATAAGACAGTTGCAATGGCAGAAAATGGTGACATCCAGAAGAAGCTGAGAATTGAGATAGAAAGGAAAATGGTGGATTGAGTTAACAACTTCAAGTATCTGGGATGGGTTGTTGAGGAGAAGGGAAGTCTGAATGAGGAGGTCAAATCTAGAATCAGAGGGTCTGCAGCCAACTGCCAAAGAGGGTCAGGTGTAGTACATGACAGAAGAATGTTAAAGAAGCTGAAAATTAAAGTGTACAAAACAGTTGTGCAACTAGAACTACTGTATGACATGGACACTTGGGCAATAAGGCAGAGCAGCTGAGGAAGCTAGAGTTGATGGAGATGAAGTGCCTGAGATGGGTGGTAGGATGCACACTGTGGACAGACAAAGAAATGAGGACATAAGAGCAGAAGCCAAAGTAGTTCCAATTTCAGAAAGTCAAAGAGAACAGATTATGGTGGTTTGGGCACATGTGGAAAAAAGTAGAATACAATCTAGTAAAGCAGATTTGGGACAGACGGGAAGAAGGCAAGAGGAAACATGGGCATCCAGCAAAGAGGTGGCTGGATTGTGTGAGGGAAGACCTCTGACAGTCAGGCATGAGTGCTGAAGAAGGCAGGAGAGTGGCATTGAATACAGAGAGATGGCAAAAGTTGACACGGCATTATGATCACATGTAGAACATGGGAAAAGGGGATGATGATGATGACAGTGATGAAACAGTAGATGGAGTCTAAGATTGTTGGAAAGGTGGAAGAGTTTCTCTTGCAGACAGCTGCTACAATAGAGAGCGGGAGGATTAATTTCATACTAGGAGAATCCCTTTGTCTTTACCATTTCTGGTTGGGTGGGACAGGAAAGAGGAGATTTGGGTGGCCCAAAAGAGAAGGGAGTTTATCTTTTTCCAGGTATTATTGAAATGCTGGTGGAAGTTAAGTGAGAGGTCTAGGCAAACCTTTAGGTATATGAAGGAATTAACCTGTTCAATGGTGTTAAGATGATCATGAATAAGAAGTAAATTGGGGTTCCTTCTTGCAAAAGTGAGAGTACAGCCTCTACAGTCAGTCAGTTGCATGACTTCCCCTGTTGCTTGGTCAAGTGCATGCAAGGGGATAGGCCAGCATGTAAAAATGCCAGTCCACTCTTAATGGCTGCCTGAATGATAGACTCCTGACCGACTCTTACTCTAGTGATGAGGACTGACTGAGTCCATTAGTCATTATATGGGCACTGAGTGACTTTTGAGAGGAATGAGGACATTATGTAAATTAAAAAAATTGACTCTTTGTGTAGGAAGATGCTTCATCTTCCCCAGACTAAAAAAGTCTGTGAGATCAGCTTAAATGTATAATAATAAAGAATTTAAGAAAAAAAATTCCAGGCATTATAGGAGACCTCTAAGGGATTTCTGGTCCTCCTATGTGGAGTAAGTAATGCCAAACTGGAGTACTTGCTACTTAGTGGAATGGTGAAATATCTGTGAAACTTTCCTAAAGGGAGATCACATGTGTTATGGTTTGTTTTTGTTTCATTTTTGGGTCTCACAGCTGACTATCAGCTCTCTAGCAGTTGCTCTCCTCATTCACTTAGTCCATAGGATACACTTTAGCTTCCCTGGGCTAATACAAAGCTATATGCAAGGCTTGAGGAAATCAAGGATCCTGGGGCAGTGTCACAGTGCTGCTGAGGAGTATTTTTTCATTATTGCCTACATTCCTTGCCACTTCTCTCATGACATATTTTGGATAGACTTGTATTGGGGCATGCTGGTATATCATCCCACCTCTGAAGCATCTTATCTACTTCCCTTGCCTGCTATAGATAATGCCCCCTTGTGCATCTCCAGTCTCAACTGAAAATTTGCTGTGAGGTGCACCCTCCCCCCAGGATGGGCATGGCCATCCTCTCATGCCAGCATGTTAGACACCCAAGCAGGTAATCAAACCTGGATCACCTGGGCCATAGTCAAGACTTTATTACTGTATACCAAAGAGCTCACATAGAGCAGAGAGTGTTGTGTGCTCTACCACATTTTGACATACTTAGGTAAGGAAATTTTTCAATACTCTAGATGGTGAGGCTAGCTGATGGCTGCGGTATTCCCTATAGATGCCTGGATGTTTCTCCTACAGAATGCAGAGGGCCTAACAGCACTTTGTTCATCTGTAAGCTAAGCCATCCATGCTGTCTGGTGAGAGTCACATTCTGAAATTAATTTGTGCAGGGTATACCTGTTAACCCATAATTAATCAGCAAGATCTGTAACTCAGAGATGTGGGCGGCCACGGTGGTGCAGCGGTTAGCGTTGCCACCTCACAGCAAGAGGTTCTCTGGTTCAATCCTCGTCTGGGGTCCCTTCTGTGTGGAGTCTGCATGTCCTCTCTGTGGTCGCATGGGTTTCCTCCGGGTGCTCCGGTTTCCTCCCACATCCCAAAGACATGCTGTAGGTGGATTGGATACTCTAAATTGGCCCTAGACATGAGTGTGTGCATGTGTGTGCCTTTCATGGAAGGTTGGGCTGGCAACTCGACACTGTAAAACTCCACTGCCAATCATGAGCAGACAGGTGATCCACTGTGGTGACCCCTAACTGGGAAAAGCCGAAAGAAGAAGAAGAAGAAGAAGAAGAAGAAGAAGATCTGTAACTCAGAGATGTAAACAGTGTCTTGAGCAGAACCACTTATGCTACTGTGGTTATAAGGCACATGAAACTCCAGCATCCAGCATTTGTCTCCACTGCAAATGGCAAATATGCCACATGACACAAGGATCTATGCATCAAATGTCAGTTATAACACTGGCAAACCACCTAGCTTCTATTTTTTGTTTGTATTTTTTTTTAGACTCAAAGGAAAGAATGACTTGCATTTGGGCATTTTGTAATTCTCATGTATTTGGCACATTATTCTGAATGTGCATGCAGTGGGTCATCTATTTGCTGAATACTGTTTGGCTGAAAATTAGTGACCAAGCAGTGCCTCAGTAAAACATTTTTGTTTTTATTTATTATAGCTTTCTATCGTGTGAGTGTCATCAGTGTTATAGATAATAATAGAGGAGGATGATAGTCAGGGGCTCTGTTTACTGCAAGCAGAGTGTGTCTAGGCTGAGGATGTTTTTTCCATATAATAATCTAACAAAAGATTTTTAAAAAACAACATTTGGTCAATAAGTATTGACTAAATTGTGTACTCCTAATCTGTCATCTAACTGCCATCTGTTTTTGGTTTTAGTGTGTTTCATTTACATTTTGTCCAGTATATCCTTTCTACAACATTGTCATATGTTGTCTGTAGATCATGCTGTCATAAAGCTTGCTTAACCCATCTCACATTTGTGCCTTCTAAAGAATATTCAAGAATCCCATCTGAACATGCTGGTTTCTACAGATTCAAATCTCACAAGACTGCAATTTCTTTTTCAGTGGATAATGTTTCTTTCAGTCCATTAATATGAAAGAGGTACTAGATTCCATCATTATTTTATAGTCTTCTTGTCCTGCCTTACCATCATCATCATCTTTCAGCTGTTCCCATTAGGGGTCGCCACAGCGGATCATCTGTTTCCATTTCTTCCTGTCCTCTGCACCTTGCTCTGTCACACCAGCCTCCTGCATGTCCTCTCTCACCAAATCCATAAACCTTATCTTAGCCTTACCAATGATGGGAATTTCAGGGTTTATTATTGAATGGAAGTTCCTTGAACAAGATACATTTCTTTTCTTGAACACTCTGCATGCTTCTTTTCTATCTATTGTGAGTACATTTCTCTTCTTCTTCTAATAACAACATTAAAACAATAAAGTAGTGTCTGTCCAAATAAACATTAAGATTATACTGAGAGGAACTCTGTTCCTCATAATGCTCAGCATGATTTCCGAAAAGGCAAAAGGTTAGAAATATCTTCCGCAAGACTTTCAAAATGTAATATGAAACTGAACAAATACGAAACATACATCTTCTTCCTTTATGCCTTGACATCACATAAAAATGTTTAAATTAGAAGTTATGTACTTACCGCAACTTGGCATCTGTATTGTCCTTTTTCATTATTCCTCACAGATGGTTTGGGACATGACCCTGAGATCCGACTCGGCTGCATAAAAAAGTCTTCGGATCCAATTCTCGAACTCCTCTCTTTACCCATAATGCTCTATTCTCTATATCTCTCTGACTCCTCAGATTGAGTTTGCTGCGCAATATTCCAATTTATAAAGGAGATAGAAAAGAGATAAGAAAAAGAGTTCAAACCTGGAACTGAAAAGTTCCTACCATCTACCAGGTATTTCCAGGACAGACAAGGCTGGGGGATGGATGGGAGGGAAAGTGAGGAAGAATGAAAAAGGACAGCACAGATGCCAAGTTCTTCTAAATCAGATTTTGTCCCTTTTCATTCTTCCTCACAGATGGGAAAGAATCCCCAGATATTTAACCCTTGGGAAGCCCTCATGGAAGGACATGCCAGAGCACTGACAAATCAAAAGAAGCCCTGCTTCTAGAGACTATGCCCAGTTTGTAATGTGTAACAAAGGTGTGAGTCTTAGACCAAATGGCTGCAGCACAAATACATCAATGGAAGATCTTGACGAAAAGGCAGGTGACATAGTCAAAGACCAAGTGGAGTGGGCTCTAGGGGGTCATGGTAAATCTAATCCTTTTTGAGAATAAACCAGCAAAATGCAATCTGTAATCCATTTGGCCAGAGTAAATATAGACACTGCCTGTCCCAAGAGACTAGGGGAAAAGGATACAAACAGTTGATTGGACTTCCTGAACTGCTTTGTTCTGTGAAAGTTAAAATGTAATTGTCTGTGCACATCAAGGAGGTGAAGCATGTACTCCCTCTTATTCATAAACATTGGAAAGAGGACTGGTAATTGTATAGACTGGTTAATGTTACTCTCCATCACCACTTTAGGAAGAAAAGAAGGACTGATCCATAGAGATGCTCTGTCCTTATGAAAGAAAATGTAAGGAGGCTTAGCTGATAAGGCCTGAAGCTCAGAAATTCTTTTTGCTGAATTAATAGCTACTAAAAAGATTGTTTTCCAGGACAGAAACTTCATATCGCATTTTTCTGCTGGTTCAAAGGGTTTCAGAGTTAGGCCCTGAAGAACCACACTAAGGTCCCAGAGAGGAGAGGGGTCTTTTACTGGGGGTCTGAGAAGAAAGACTCTCTTCATGAAGGCTTTACACAACATGGGTGTAGCCAGAGAAAGGGATTTGTTTCCAGAATGGAAATTAGAGATCAGTGCCAACTGAAGCTTAATAGTAGAAAAACTAGCCCCTTCTTTAAAAAGAGTTTTTAGGAAGAGAAGAATGGCCAAAATAGGTGCTGAAAAAGGGTTGATATTCTGCTTGGAAGCCCAAATAGAACATCTTTTCCATTTGTTTCCGTAGACTTTCTTAGTAGAAGCCTTTTCAGAGGCCAAGATAATCTCACGAACTGGGGATGCAAGCTTGGAATGTCTAATTATTCCTGGAAGTGGAGAAACCATGCTGTTAGTTTGAGTGCATGGATATTGGGGTGTTGAATTCTCAATGGATGGGACAGGAGATCCTGACTGGGTACCAGTATCCATGAAGGATATCTCAAGTGAGACCAGAGGAAGGGGAATCATATCTGTTGAGGCCAGAAGGGGGCAATGAGGATGACTGAGCTCTTCATCCTGCTTGTGCTTGCTTTCTGTAAGAGCTTTGGAATAACAGAGGAAGTAGAGGGTAATCATATAGGAGACCCGGGGGCCAATCATGAATCAGAGCATCTCTCGGTGACTCCCCTGGATGGGGTATCAGAGCAAAATACTTGTTGCACTTGTTGTTGAGGGTGAGTCAAATAGCTTGCAGCAAGGCTGGCCCCAGTGACTGAAGATTTTATATTTGCTACTGATTGGTTGAGAGAACACTCGTGAGACATCAGAATGGACCTGTTAAGCCTGTCTGCTATTTCGTTGCTTTTCCCCAGGATGTGCATTGCAGTGAGAAAGTGGTCTGAAGCTATCAGCCATTTCCAAACCCTCATGGCCTACCTGCACAGGGAATATGATCGGGTTCTACCTTGCTTGCTGATGTACCAGACAACTAACATGTTGTCTGTTTGAATTGTAATCGTCTCTAGAGGTAGAACATCCTGAAATGCTTTTAATGCTAGAAGGACTGCTCTAATTTCTAGGACCACATGTTTTGGACCATCTTTCCTAAGAAATGCCCCCCATCCCAGTTGGGAAGCTTCTTTTGTCACAGTGACAACCGAGGGCAGAAGGGTAAAAGGCCTGCTCAGAAACAGGTCATTAGAGTAAAGCCACCAGCTAATATGACATTTGCAGATTGGGTGAGTCTGATGGGAAATGATAGGGGCTGGTAAAGTATGGACCATTGTACCGCCAATGTCCATTGAAGGATTTAAATAAAAAATCTTGCCAGAGGGACTAGAAGTATGGCAGCTGAAATTGACCCCAGAGCTTGCAGTACTAAACATGCTAAAGGAGATGGGTGGGATAGAATGGCTTGAACTTGAAATCTCAGGAATGTGATGCGATGGAGAGGTAAGCACGCTAACTGAATTGTAGTGTTCAAGAGGGTTCCTATAAATTCCAGGGTCTATACTGGGACTAGGTTTGACCTGGTATTGTTTTCTGAGATGTGTAAGGTGTTGGAAACATGAAGCAAGTAGTTCCTGACTTGTAGAAATTGATGCTTGGATGAGGCGGTGAGGAGCCAGTTGTCAAGATATGGAAACACGTGGAATCCCTTGAGTCTCAAGTGAGCTGCTACTACTGTCATGCATTTGGTAAATACCCTGGGGGCTGAGGTGAGTCCAAAGGGCAGTACTCTGAATGGTAATGATTAGCTCCCAGCCAAAAGCAAAGATGTCTCCTGGATCACCTGTCCATTTTTATGTGATAGTATGCATCCTGGAGATCTATAGAGCACATCCGATCATCCTTTGCAGAACAGGTAGAATGAACTGAACTATGACCCTTTGGAACTTCGTCTTCTTTACATACTGATTTAAGTTGCTTTGATCCAAAATGGGTCTTACGTCCCCTGTTTTCTTTGGCACTAAAATTAAGCGAGAGTTGGATCTGAATCCTATCTGGTTGGTGGGATCTCTTGGATGACTCTTTTCTGGGGCATCTTTTGTATTTTTATATCTGCATCTTCTGTCTGACTGAGTAGAACATCTAGAAGTTTCCTTCTTTGAACAGATGAAGGAAGGAAAAATGGTATGTAGTAACCTCTGGATATGCTCCTTATCACTCATGAATTTTTTGTAATTTCTGTCCAGGCATCTAGATGCAAAGAGAAACTACTCCCAATGGCCTCCAGAGGTGGACAACTGATCAGTGCTTCAGGAGCACTGATAGGGCTTGTCAAAGAAGGAATCTCTGAAGCTCTGATTCTGTGGACCCCCTCTGCCTCAAGGATGACATCTTCCATTGACATTTCCTCCTCTGCTTCTGGCGCAATTATCCCCATTTGAATCCTGGAAAAGACCCTGAGATTATCAGAATCAAATCTTCTTACCACCTCATTGGTTTCGAGAGAAGGTCCATTGAGGGGTAGAAAGCTTGAATCCTAAAACAGACAGAGTCTTTCCTTCTCATTCACTACTGGTGAGCATGTCTTTAACTATTGGCCCAAACAAGGAGGAGCCATCAAAGGGGGCATTGACAAAGGACGTCTTGAAGGGTTCAGCAAAGTCACATAGCCTCATCCAAGCATGTCTCCTAATGGCTATGCCTGAACCAGCAGCTTGTGAGGCACCCTCCTCTGAGTGAGAGCTCAGCCTCATCGATGTATTAAAAAGGGACAGTAGAGTGCTCACTTGTGAAGAAATATTTCTCAAATCCTCCACAGACATGGACTCCGAGAGAGTATTTGATTGCTCCTTCGTCATATTTCTCTGTAACTGAGTAAAGTATGCAAGATAGTATAAAGACATCAGCGAGAATGTAGCTGAGGCCTACACTCACTTTCCAAATCTGTTCATCGCTCTGGATTCCCTGTTTGGTGGATGGACAGAGGAGCTTTGTTCAGATAGCTCCTTCTTGGTGGCTGCCACCACCACTGTAGCATCAACTGGGACTATCTTGCTCTAGTGAGGTCTCTCAGCAGGAGGGACCAAAAATTTGTCCAGATGCTTGGGGCCAGGTTTGACAGTGTGCAGTTCTTTCCAAGCCTGGCAGGAAACCAAGTCAATAAGGTCATCTGTTGGGGGGAGGGGGGTCACCTAGGATGTAGATGCTCCAGCACTGAAAGCCTCCAGAAACACTGATTCTTTGGGAAAAAGAGGTTGGGAAAATCATCCCCCTTCTGCTTGAGGATTTCATGGATATCTCCAAAGGAGATGTCATCAGGTGGCAATCTTGGGGATCCTTCTCCCTCATCAAAATCAGTGTCTTCCATAAGAAACTCCATGGGATAGTCTAAGTGTCTCCTCTTACACGTCCTCTTCTTGGGGACCTCATCTATGGGATACTCGGGAGAGGTATCAGAAGAGGGTGGACATTCCTCTAGGGAAACTGTTTGGAGACTTCTCAAAACTCTCTGTCCCTGTGTAACAGGTCTGATGGTCTCAGAGCTTGAGGCCAATGAGGGGGAAAGGATTAGGATCCGAGATAAGAGAGGATCATTCTGTATGCAAAGAAAAAGCCCTTTCTACCATCTTGAAAGCTGATGCACCAGGGGAACCTCTTCCTTCCTCCTTATAGCCAAAGTCTCCAAAGAAAGCCCCAGATCCAAGCCTCATAGGAAGAATATGATCCGAGCTGTCCAGGGCCAAGTCTCTGAGGGGAGGGGATGGATCCGATAAAGTTGGTGCCGAACCCCACCCCTCAGACATCTTGATCTGAGACCCACGTTGATCCAAGGGTATCAGAGTAGAATCAGTCAGGGATACCAACGGAGTAAAAAGAGTACTTTCCTTGGATCCAACACTGAACCTCTCAGGGATCTCATATCCTCTGACTCCGAAACTATTGGTTGGATTGAAGAAAGAGAAGGAATACACTTGGCTGGATTGGAGAAGGAGAAGGAATGCACTTGGCTGGTGCACTCACAGATCCATGAGGGAATGGAGCTGGCAGGACCCCCATTTGGATCTGAGCACTGAGAAATCTCTGCATCATCCTGTCCACATCCACCTCTGTCAAACTTTTGAAGACCTGGAAAATGTTGTGGATGCTGGTCTGGAGTGTTTCCTTGGTGTTTGAAAGAGTTGGGTAGATAGGGCTGGAGAGACAGGTCTCAAAGTGCACTCTGGAGTATGGTTTCTGCTTGTTGGGTCTGAATGCTTAGGATTCAAGAAGGAGGTAAAACATAAAGGGGAGATCACAAAAGGAGATGACCCTGTTGGATCTGAGGACTGTGGATCCGAGAGTGGTCAAAAAGACTTCAGATCCTTTCTAATGGCACTGAAGAAGCCACTGGGGACTTCTGAAAAGCCCATTTCCTGGAGTCCGAGAAAACTGGAAGAGCTTTGGAGGGGGTTTGAGCCCCAGAAGAAACAGGGAGCAAGCTTTTAATACAAATTTATTGTGCCTATCTGACAGACCCCTTGGGTTGAAGGTGATGCAAATGGCACAAACATTTCTTGTGGCTCAACAGAGTTAGGGATCTTATGCCCACAATAAGTGCCCTTCTTGAAATCAGAAGGTTTCTCAGACATCATAATGAGAGGAAAATAAGCAGTGTAACCTAAGGAGAAAAGGTTAACCAATGTACTAAACAACATTGTTTTATTTTCTGTTTTTGTTTTTTGTTAGAGAGAGAGAAAGAGAGCCTGGGAGAGAAGAGAAATACTTAAAAGGGAATAAGAAGAATGAAAAAGGAAAGTACCAACAATGGTACCAAGAATAAGAGCAAAATAGCAGGAGAACAAGAAAAAGAAAACCCTGGTGCCAGCAACATTTACTGAGGGAGGAAAGAAGCAGTTACTAACTCTAACAGTAAAAGAGGAAAAATGTTAGCCAAAATTTGAGAGAAAACTAGGCAATAAAATATCACTTATAAGCTCAAGAATGAACTGCTGTCTTATCACAATGGCAACAAACGAGATCTGAGGAGTTAGAGAGTGAGAGTAGAGCATTGTGGGTAGAGGGAGGAGCTCGAGAATTTGATCTGAAGTTTTTTATATGTGTCCAAGTCGGATCTGAGAGTCTGATCCGAACCCATCTGTGAAGAAGAATGAAAATGGACATCAGATCCCTATGATTGTTTGAATGATTGTATAAGCCTGAACTCTCAGTTTACATTTAAAAACAATTAGAGCTTAGTTTCATGGACATAACATTACCTCTCAAAAAAGGAGAAATGGTACTGTTGTTATAATGGCATTGTAGTAGATTATTTATTCTTCAAGAGTATATTTGAGGACGTCATCCTAGGTCACGTATTATTCATCTTTTATTTTTATTTCTGACTTAGCAGCTGCTTGTGTTCAGTCTAACAGGACAACATATGTGAATATGCTGCTCTAATCTACAGGACATTGTGGATATAGCTCACAATTTAATATCTTCCGGAAGACTGCAGTATGATGCATTAATGGTTGTATGACAACTGACTGCTAATAAAAACTGCTAAGTCAAAGTGTCAGGCTTTAGTTAACAAGGTTGCATTTGATTTGACTTTAATAAGAGTAAAACTGAGCAGATCAGTAATGTTTCTGATGTGCTGATCACTTCAGGCAACAAAATGAGTTTTACATTACATGTATCAGTCTTGGTCCAGTTCTTTTATTGCAGCAGATGTCAGATTTACAGTTTAATGATATCATTCTCTGTTGTTGTTCTTAGGGTAATGGTTAATTATTTTATTGCAAAAGCATACATATTTTTGTTTAGTTCAGAATGTGTTCTTAAGCAATATCTTATTCTTCAAATGTCTGTGTTGTATTGATATATGTTCTGTTTACATATATGTTGTTTTTAACCAGTCATTGTGAACTGTATATGCTGCTACAAGTAAGACAAAATTAAACATTATACTGTCTGCATGTGCTTATACACTGCATTATGACTTTTTCCAGAAAAAAATCTAGACCTATTGATAAATAATTGATACTTAGCATGTTTATTATTAATTAACATTTAAACATTTTTTTCTTCTGTACAGAATTTCTAACATGATACTTAGTTACGTGAAAATCTTGTTTTTTTATATAATCTTTGAAAACAACAGTTCCATTGCAATTTAATTTAACAAATAATTATTCAACTACATTAGATGAACTTGAGCAGTGGTTCAAAGGATATATGCATGATAATGTGTATTTAGTCAATTTTTTCATGGGTCAAATTTAGCTTTTACATAGTGGATTACCTCTTTCCCCTAGGACTGACCCATGTTTCCTTGAAACTCTTTTGCTTAAAAATAATTTGTTCATTCTTACTGGAGCAAAATACTGATTGCTTGATGCTGCTGAATGCTGCTTTGTGAAATTTGTCTTTCCCTAATGTTGTGTGACTGTAGAGTTTATATATATATATATATATATATATATATATATATATATATATATATATATATATATATATATATATATATATATATATATATATATATATATATATATATATATATATATATATATATATATATATATATATATATATATATATATATATATATATATGGCTCCCTACATTAGACTGACAGCTTGGAAGATTGACACTGAAAACACCGACACCAGAAGAATGACGAAGCAGATGACCAACAAGTCATAATCCCGACAGCGAAAACACCGACAGGGGTAATTTGTGAGCGCGACCCGGAAAGTGTGCGATACTGAGGGACTTAGGGTTAGGGTGCGGGTAAGGTGAGTGTACGATAGTTAGGGACCTTAGGGTTAGGGAGCGGGTAAGGTGATTGTGTGATAGTTAAGAACCTTAGGGTTAGGGAGCGGGTAAGGTGAGTGTGCGATAGTTACAGACCTTAGGGTTAGGGTTTGGATTAAGGTTAGTGCATAGATAGTTTTGTGTAAGGTGTAGTGTAGGAGTTTAGGTTGTTGATGTGCTTGTGTTGTGTGTAACAGTGAACTTTTTGTTTTATTCAGTGTCGGGATTGTGGTTTATCGGGCATCTGTACTTTTGTGTTTTGAGGTTTCGTTCTTCTGGCATCTGTGTTTTGAGTGTCGATCTTCCGAGCTGTCAGTGTAACGTAGGGAATATATATATATATATATATATATATATATATATATATATATATATATATATATATATATATATATATATATATATATATATATATATAGACCTACTTTTAAAGCTTGAAGTTTCAAAACTTTTAACTGCAAATGCTTAAGACCATAAGATTCAAGTTTTGAAACTTCAAAATTGTAATTAAATAAAAAATAAAACCAAAAACATTTTTTTTTACATTTTTGCAGGGGGGCAAGCCCCCTGAACCCCCACTCCTCCTGCTAAATAAATATACCAACTCCGAAATCGCATTACAATGAGGAAAATGGCAAATTTCCTGTTCCACTCACTTTCAAAACTTTGTTCTTATGGTCTCAACCATTTGCAAGCTTGTGAAGGGAATCCATATATATATATATATATATATATATATATATATATATATATAAATACTGTTGATAGATAGATAATTATACACACACATTTGCAGGTGTGGAGGACTTGTCCCTGTAACCTTTACAAAAAAAGTTTTCCATCTGTAACATTCCAGTTAATGGCACAGACATGTTTTGATGTGCCATCATTGCTTTGTGATTGTATTCATAGTGAAATAGTGAAAGTTCTGTGACCCATACCTCTCAAATGTCTTGATTTTCTCATTAGCCAGATTTTTGCCTCATATTTTTGGTTTATTCCTTATAAAATTTTGTTTTACTGACAAATTATTGGCAAATCATTAAGAAATAAAACCAGAAAATAATAACAGACATTTGAGTTTCAGACTTCATACCCTTCAGGAAAATTCATACAAATGCAAAGCCTGTTATTCTATCATATTTTTTGAGTTTGTAAGAGCAATATGTAAAATGTATCCCTATTTTTGGGCCTTTGTCTCCCAATTATTTATGGCTTTGTCCAGATTCCTTGCGCTAAGGGCTGAGAGCTATGCTGTGTGTGACTTTGTTAGCTGCACTAATTGAAGAGGCACAAGGGGTGAAGCACCCTGTAAAGTGTTGGGCATTGCCTTCACAAAAAAAAAAAAAACAATGCTTTCAAATACAGTGCAGTTGTCATTTCAGTTATTTTTAGAGGGATGGTAGGAATCTGAGTGTAAAAGTAAGAGTGTGTGTGTGTGTGTGTGTGTGTGTGTGTGTGTGTGTGTGTGTGTGTGTGTGTGTGTGAAATGAATTATTATGGCTAGGCTTTCTTTTACTGAATCACTGTTAGGCATCGGGGTAGTTTCTCATAAAGTGGTAATTTTAGAGTGACTGAGAGGCAGTCTGTGCCTGGTTGTAGCTGATAACCTGGCTTGTCAGTAGCAGTGAGTGTGCATGTGTGTGTGTGTGTGTGTGTGTGTGTGTGTGTGTGTGTGTGTGTGTGTGTGTGTGTGTGTGTGTGTGTGTGTGTGTGTGTGTGTGCGCGTGTGTCTATACAAGCATCAGTATCAGTTTACTTCTCAGGGCCTATGATCAGTAGAAGATTCATAGATAACAAAACAGGTACATAAAACAGAAGCTAAATAACCGCTTTAATGCAGCAGTGCATATGGAAAAGTTTATTTTATTTATTTTTTATTGGAAGTGGGATTTTTTAATATTATGTAACTGCTTTATTGGAATGTTGTATGTGCTAGTTCTGTGCTAAGAATTCTACATATCTGGTTTGATTGTTTTGCTTTTATTTCTGCATTGTTTTATTTAATGTTTGGAATAATTTTATTTTAATAATAATACTCTATTTTTAATAAACAATGAAGCATCAGTTCTTCCTTAGATAGCGTTGCAAGACTCACATTGCTTTTTCATGATTGTTTGCCTATGGTAAGATTACAATAGTAGAACGTAGTCAGTGCTTCTTCTACACCTTGCTTGATGTTTAGAGCTGTGTTCTCAAGGACCCATGTGTTGTTTTATTTTGATGTTTAATTATGTGCTGCCTTGACTATTTTTACTGCAAAACTACATTTAAAAATTGCCCTAGCTGGCTTATCATCAGATCAAAGAGCAGGGGCTGATTACAAGCATTCAGACATGTTGTGCCATTTATCCTGCAATTAATGATAGCCTTGTTCGAGCTGTGGAACTAATTAAGTATTGGTATTACCTCTTAAAATGTGCTTTAATTTTATATTTTATATCTAAATTTCAAAGCATTTCTCAGTCTACCTACAATGTGAACTTGCATAATGAGTGATGTGCCCCCCCAACCATTATTTCATTCCTCATTATTCGTGATGCTTAACTGATCAGTTACCCTTGATAACCTTCTTGGACTTTTTTTTATCGATCCTGAACATTTCTCAGACATGACTGCTTGGTGTTATTACATTATATAAATATATATGTATATCTATATCGATCTATTGATATACAGTGTTTATATATATATATATATATATATATATATATATATATATATATATATATATATATATATATATATATATATATGTCTTTATCACATGGTTACCTACTTGCTGCTTCCATCATATTTCTTCTTTATTGCCTTCCTTTGCTGTTTGATTACACATGTAGGGCTGTACTCTTGGAGCAGTCTGGTGTAAAGTTTGCCTTCTGCTACATTTTTCATTCATTTTCTGATTTAGTAAACCTCCTTCATTTGAGGTGTACAGAAATTGTTTAAACTCTTAGAGCCCCCCCGAGCCATATTGGGTGTGAATGCATATAAACAAATTGTTTGGTATGCATGCCGGCAAGGGTTCTAAAAATCCATCTACCTCAGCTAGCTTCTGTTAGCATAAGCAGTGGTTCTCAAAGTGTGGTCTGCAAGAATGCACATTCTGGTACACAGGCTGACTTAACCCCTAGTCATCTTCCAGAGAATATTGCCAACGCACTTCCCCTGGAGCATGGTTTAAGATCATGTGCAGAGATCTGATTACGCACCTATGGAGTTAGTGTTTAAGCCTGCCTCATATGCTGTACATAGGTCTTGTTGACATAGTCTACAGAAGTCAAACTGCATAGTTTAATGAGCTTAATTAAATCTAACAATATATTCTTTTGTGCCATTTCATGCTGGTGCTTAGAATCGTGTTTGCCGTGTGTATACATTAATGCTGTGATGTTATCTGGTGTGTGTTGTCCAATCATGTACACTGAATGTAGCATCCATTGAAAAAGTAGGAAACTGAAAATTATAGATAACACCAGGAAGGTTGAAAGAATTATATGCACACATATCTGCACTACAAAATTGGTATTAGGTTTGGAACTGCTTGCCTGTCCAACTCCTCAATAAAAGTATGGCACTCCCCCAAACACCGCTATTGTGAACAAAGGACATGACAAGAAGACAAACTGTGAATAGTGTGTCACTGCAGGATTAATATTTCTGATATGAACTTTGAGCTGTGCTCCTAAAACTACTAATTGCTTGGGAAAACACAGAACTAAACATCAGAACCAAAGAGAAAAGTATGTCACAATGAGTGATGCCATGAGACTGATGAACAACAAGAAAAGTGTCAGATAGAAAACACCATCAACAAGAGGATGTAACAATAGTTGCACTTTTTGCACTTATATTTTTTGCACTCCTGTGTTTGTGATTAAAGTATTCCTTGTTATAACCATACTTCACATTAGTTCCATGATCCAGTTCACTTAATTTCCATTTCTGACAAAGCAGACGCAGAAGGTGTTACAGATCATTGGTACTCTATAATGGAAATATAGTGTGGCAGTGGTAATGCAAGTGGGAGTATGATGCAGAATACTAGTGAAATTACAAATACATTAAGTTGGGAACCATACCAGCAACGTGATAACTGTAACTCTAGGTTTAGTTTCTCCAAATCATTTGGGTTTCTAATACCATGATGGAAATGTACCCCATTCCTAACGCAGGATATGATTAAGTTCATGAAATAAGTATTTGATGTTATCCAAAAGTGCTGTTTGTAGCACCTGCAATGTGCCCAGAACTGACTTCATCTGTTATTAGTTTAGCTGCAATTTAATATTGCAAAGTAATATTTACCTCTGTTATATCACATGAATTTCTGTTAATAGTCTTGATTACTGTGTTCATCTGTTGTATCAGACATCTAACATTTTATATCTTACCTACTTTCTGTATTTCTTTCATCATTCTTAATATGTCTATCCATCTCTATTAAATCAAGCAACTCTTCTAAACAGAGGGCATATTGTTTGCTCTCTGTTTTCTGTTGGCATTCTAGAGAAAGTTCTAGGATGGCTTCCTGTGACATATCTTCTTCAGCTGCATCCTGCATCATCAGTTGCTCCTCCATATTGGAACTCATTGGCCCATCACTCAACCACATTGCCTGTGTCAGAGTTGTCACTGCTTTCTGCTCCTTCCCTTGCTCTGCAGCTCCAACTGAACTTTTGTGCTGGTTTCCTATGAAGTTTCCAAAGCATCATCATGTGGCAAGTGAGCAGATACTTCCCATTCCACCTGTTACTTGTTAGGTTGGGGACTCGTTGTGCCATCATGCTGTGACTTCACCAGAGATGGGTTTTCTAAACTAAATCATTTACTTTCCAGGTAATCCATAACTTCAGCTTCTTTTTTTTAACTTTTCCATTACCAATACTCTTTCCTTCTTTTCCCTTTTGTCTTATTTTTTTGTATTGTGAAATTTGTCATATCCAGGTGCCTTTGCTTATATTTCTCTTCAAATATCTTCGGTGCTGCTTTTCTGTTTATTAGTTTTGCTTTTGTTTGCAAAATATATTGCACCACATCAAATATCTTTTTCTTTCCCTTGTCCATATTTCTTCTTCAGATGTTTTTGGCACCACCTATTTCGCCTTGCTTTCCATCATGCTGTAACATTACCCTTTGTTTAACTTTCTACACCAAACCCTTCCCTTTGCAGGGATTCCATAACTTCAGTTTCTATTTCTTTAACTTCTACTTATCTTCTATTCTACATTCCCCCTTTGTGTTCTTATTTTTTTTTTGTACTGTGAAATTTTCCATATCTGGGTTCCTTTGCCTGTCTTTCTCCTAGAATATCTTTACAGTTAGGTTTTTTGTAATGAGTAGTTTGGTTTTCTTCTTTGCATAAATATTGTATCATATAAGATCTTTTTTTATCTTTCATGTCCATATTTCTTTTTTATACCTTTCAAAAATCTCTGGGTTTCTTTGTTATATTTTCACACTTTTTTTCTCTTTTTTCTTTTTCCATGTGTCCCAAAAATTATTTGTCTGCATAATGCTTTTCATGGATCTAGTGTACGCGTGAATGTAAATTTTTATTTGAAGCTTTTGATAGTTTTTCTTTTGCAAGTATTTTTCTTTCTTCTAATTTCTTTCTTAATCTTTATCAGTGTGGTAAATGTGATGGACATTGAAACAGAAGGTGTGCTTGATGTGATCTCTTCTGAGCAGAGTAGTTAAACTACAAGAAAAATAGTACCACTCACACAGTTGTCTTAGAAACAAGTACTGTAAGAGTTAAATAACTAGAAAGTTTAATAGTAACTACTTGAAAGTAAAACTTTCTTTGATATGTGATACAGAAATTTAAACTCTTCTTGTGTTTTATGTTGTAAAGCTTTGACCATTAAATCCCTCAAAGCTTGAATGATATTTTGAGTCCAAACACAACCAATACACTGGAAAATCTCTATAGGTCTTTAAGAACAAATACAAAGAGTTTATTTAGAGTAAGAAACCATGCATTTTAATTGTTATATTGAAGAGAAAATGGACACTACAGAGGCCTCCTACAGTATCAGTGGGAAATTAACAGAAATTGATAAAGCACATTGCCAAAATAATGGTTAACATCACACTGAGAGAAAAAGTAAAACAATGCAATTGACATGGTACCCCTTTCAAATGAAACAGTTCAGTTTTAAATAACAGCCATGATAGCAAATGTGAACTGCCATTTGATATCTTACTTTCATCAACCAGTACTTTGTGCTCCATCTAAATGAGTTTACTGATTAATGGGTGAGGCTCACCTCGTGGTAGATGTCATGTATGAATATTTAGTAAGATTATGATTAGATGATGAATTCCTTTTTTGCAATGTCTGCCAACCACTTATGCCTAGTTAAGCCTTTCTTGAGTTGCTAAATAATTTCATTATAAGGACTAAAAAGGGGCATGAAGTGTCAGTATCCATGCTGATATTGCATCATTGATGGCTGGTAGCATGAAAGGCCTGCCTGAGCATATCCGAAAAGTTCCACCATGGCAATACCGATACTTTGTTAAATTCATTGTGAGCAAGTAGTTGTGAATAAGATACCAGATAGACTTCAAATGGATCTAGATAAGGTTGTAAAAATATATCACAAATGCCCTCTAAAATATGCAGTTTTAAATTGTTTTAAGAAGAGATAGGAAGTAAACATGTCATACTGCTTTTCCATACCAAATTCCATTCCCTCTCATGTCCATCTTTATTAAAATGTGAAGAGATCAACATGACTAAGCAAAACAATAAACATTTGATCTTTGACTTGTCCCCTTGATTTTTCTTGGTTTGCTCAGCTGATATATCTGGTGTTTACCATTCTGAATGAACAGAGCTTACCTTTGCAAAACAGATACTTCTTAGGATTTGCACATAATTGTTGAGCTATAGTCTAATCACCATGATTGCTGCAAATCTGACTCATTCCCAGCTTTTCCAACTTTCTACTTATGCTTGATCAAGAAAACAGTAAGAAAATATTGATAACTTCAAAGCATACCTATAAGAACTAGCTGAGTAATTTGGGATGTATTTTTCATAGCCCAACGGTAGTTTTAAATGCTTAAGAAATCCATTCACAAGTATAAGTATTACTGAAATAAACAGCATTAAGCTTCCATCAACAGATGTGAATAACCTTATAAAGCTGTCATGACATGAATAACTGAAGCTATTATTTGATAGGAAATGTTTGATAGACATTTGGCTCCACATGCAATCTGAATATTGTGGACTTAGCATCATAGCTCTGGAGCATCTATTTCTGTTTCCATCAACATGCAGTTGTGAACTTGGATTTTTGACACACTCTTGCTAAACACACACCCCTCCATCACCACCATTTTCAAAACATTATTATCCAGTTTCATCTCAGAACTCTTTGCTGTATGAATAACTTTCTATTTATCAGTAGTCTTGCAATTAAATTTATTGGTCCAGTCAGACAAGTTCTAACTCACCACCTATTTAACTTTGTTTACTCGCCTTACAAATTAACTCACTAAATCTAACTTATACTGTTATGAACCATTCTTAGACATAATAATTACTAATTATCCACCCAAAATTCAAAACTTCATTGTACTTCTCCCAGTCCTTAGTGAAAATTGCTCTAGAACTTTTAGCTGGACCACTTTCCTTTATTTTATTATTCACTGAGATTCAAATCTGCAGAGCATATATGCACCCTAAAAATCAACACTAATTTGTCTAGGCTTTATAGGTTTATAGCATCACAGGTAAGTACTAGGCTAAATACTCTTGTGGGCCATTTTAAGCCTAGCCAATTTATCAAGCTGAAACCTCTGCCTCGGCACATTCAGTTCTAAATAAAATCCTCCTTAATCTATGGACTAAATGCTTTCTTCCCATCCTCAGTTATAGAAAAAGAAATAGAACCACGTCATGCTATAGCACCTGGAACACAAGGATCAGCATGGAAGATCTGGAAACAAGACAAACCTCAGAATCCAAATCTAAGTATATCACTCCCATAAAAAGAAAAATATTACTAAAAGGCAAAAAGGAACCCATTATTACAAAAATACTGCTGTACCTATACTAAACCTAAAATATTCTCATTTTCTCCTGTGAGGTAAACAATGTTCCTAGTACAAACAAGACATACCTTACTAATTCATTTAATAGAGAAATGGTTTCAAATCGGAATTTACAAATTCACCTTTACCATCATCTCCTCACTGCTCTTTTCTGCTCCCCCCATTTTTGATCCTTTCTGTCTTCTTTCTACCTTAAAACGATTTTTCCTGATAAAATTGAATAATATTTTATAGCCTTCTTCACTATGGCAGCACCAGCTCAGATAATCTGTTTCTTTGGTTCTGCTCCCTCTACAGGGCCTCAGTTTGCACACTGTCTACTATCCATTCACCCCCCCCCCCTTTACTCTCTCTGTCTTTATTCTCTAACATGTTACCTTCTCATCTCTCAGGAAAGAAGCCTTTATTGTTTTTTTTGAAAAATATGGCTCCCAGCAGCACTTCAAATTACATACTCATATCTCTGATTCCAGACATTTAAAATTGTTAGAGACAGATGTTTGCACGGAGGTTCATGATACATTTCAAAATACAACATTCTCACAAATTTCTGGCTTTATCTATACCATAAGCATTCTAACTAGTCCTTTAGCTCTCTTTAACTCAGTCCACTCTGCTGTAGCAATTGTCAGGTAAAACAGCCACACTGAGTATTGAGCTGGCCTTTTTCAAATGCATTAGTCTCTGCCTTGCTATGCCACTGTCAGTGCCAAACCATATAAACCATCTTAAATAGAAAATCATTTGAACCCTCTTTACTCTTGCATACGTTCTTGATTCCTCAGCCCCAGAGCCTGTAATGCCAACAAATACACTAGGCCTGAGTAAATAATGGCTTTTCCCTCCTCACCTATGCATCTGCTCATACCAGTAACACTTTCTAGGTCTTACCAAGCCACATATGCACATGTATCCTTCTTTTTCCTGAATACAAACAAGTATGGTTGGGTGATTGTTTAAAGTTTTGTAAGACTTGTTGCAGTGCAGAGTTGTGTGGAGTCATTGATGTACTGTACAGTGGTAGCTTGTTTGGTAGCTGAGCAGATGTTATTTATAAATATATTAAATAGAAGGGGCTAAGAATCAAACTTTGGGGGACACCTATAGGAAACGGTCGGGACATTGACAAAGTGTGTTGCATTTTTCAGTCTGTTCTCTGCTGGTAATGCAGGCTGCACAAGGATAGTGGTGCTATGTTTCACATGAATTGGAGGGTTGTTCCAGACAAGTGGCAGTCTCTGGGATATTTATCTATCTGTTCACCATGATCTGTTGATGTCAGAGGCTAGGTTAAAATCCCTGGAGTGAGTGATCCTCCTGCAGTTTGATTTACATTTTTTTTATATGTATGTATGCACTTGTCCTGTCCTTCATATTTTGATTTTCTGGTAAATCACTGTGGATTTCAAACAAGTCAATAATGTCAGACATCAGAATTTCATTCATCTTGTTCAGATGCTGCATGTTGATGCAAAAGCTGCTGTTCTGCTAACTTTTTAAGTGAATTATAGTAATATTTCAAAATTGGCCCTGATTTTGCCCTCGGATATTTTTGCTATGTCCAGAATTCTTGAGCAATGAAGTTAAAATATATTCAGGGAGTAATACCTCTCACCTGAGCCTAATTTTCATCATTTGATTTTTCCCTGTCCCTGATTTTTTGGTAACTCACTGAGGATTACAGACTAGTTAATAAAGTTTTATTCTTCTAGTTACTCAGAAAATGCCTGTTGCTGCCAAACCTGTTCTAGTAACATTTTAATTAAATTAGACTAATATTTATAAATTGTCCCTGATTATGTCCACCCATTATTTTTGGCTATGTCCAGAATTTGTAAGCAAAGAAGTTGACATACATAGACACCCACCCAAAAAAAAAATCGCAAAGTACAATTTAAAAAGTGTTAGCATTGCCCAGAATTTTACCTGGTTTCCTGTACCAATTTTTAAAAAAATGCACTACGCCTGAAGATTCATAATTCTGCAATTCCTGACAGTCTCTTCTTAAATGATTATTTCACTAGATATTGCCTAGAAAGCACTGTGATTATTTGCTAAGGGCAAATGATCATACACACAGGTCTTGGTAATCTGTAGTCATAGTAACAGGTGAATAGAGACTGCTGAGTCAGCACTGAAATCTGTTGTTAAGGGCAATGGATTGCAAGTGGTTAGACTACATAGTAATTGAACATTGGTTAGCTACCTATGTCTTTTTAATATGGCATACTGGGAAACTGATGTAATTTTGACCGATCAAAATCCATGGAAAGATCAATTATGCTTTTATAAAAGGTTTGTAAATGATGTTATTCTTTTGTGGACTGGAACTCTGAATCAGCTACATCTATTTCTTGAGTACCTAGGACACGATACAGCTTTTTTAAAGTTTTCTATGAACTGGTCTGCGTATGAGATAGATTTTTTTGGATGTCAGATTAAAACTTGATGATAAGAAACAAATACAAACCAGACTGTATAAAAAGCCGTGCTGGAGAAACAATGTACTATCAGGAGATAGTATGCACCCTAAACATATTTTTAAAAATGAAATGAAAAGTAAAAACTTGCAGGTGGTGAATGCTCCAACTCCCAACAGCAGTCCAATAATTGTAAGAAACAAAATCACAGGGAAACGGAGCGAAGCAAGGCAGAAAAACTCAAATGTCATCTAAAAAAGTATGAAAAGCTATTTATTCCAAGACAATAATGCAGGTAGGGCTTCATCAGACCATAAAGGCACAAAAACCAACAACTATTTACATCTCCACAAACTGATAAAAAAGCGGGAACACAATAATCAATTAACTTTTAAAAAAACAAAACACAAAAGCATATATAAATAATAAAACCAATACATGTAATACTAAAAAATACAAAAGAATATATATGAAATACATGGAATAATCAAATCCTAATCCCCTATATATATATATATATATATATATATATATATATATGTGTGTATATAAAATCTATAGAGAATATATAAAAATACAATCAAATTTATACAATCAAATTTATCAAGTCCTTAGCCCCCTAGACCTCAAAATGGGTTTAAGAGGCACTTTATCATTGAGGTTTGCATCCAATGGAGAGTGGTGCCGAGATGACTTTGGGTCCTCAAAATGCCGACAACCGGGACACAGTATCCAGAGTTGCTGTACAAATGGCAATAGCTTAATATTGAGGTAAGCCTCAATTATATGAGACTGTTAAAAGAGTTCTTCCTACCGGAAGAGAATGTTTTGCGAACAGACATTAGGGATAAACAGCAGCCTTTGTATGAACAGTTCCCTATACAGGCTGTTGATAGGGTTATGGAGCTCATGTTGGATATTTTTTTTTATGTGAAAAGCAGTTACTGGAACAGAAGAAATCCAAGCTACAAAGGGACATTAATGACTTTCAATGTGGCCAAGTTTTTACCTGGACTAGGACAGATTATACCACGCAAATGGTTAATAATATTGTTGATATACCTGTTAATTTTAATGCTATACGGAATATGTCTAGTGATGTTGTGAATAATGAGGTAGCTGTTCCTGTTGTTGACAATGTTAGGGTTGAGGATGTTATGGGGGCCATTTCAACCAACCAGGAGGGCATGGTTGACTCTGCTTCTGGGGGAGAGAGAGAGAGAGAATGTTGTGACTCTTGTGAATGGTAGATGTAGTGGTTCTCTTGCTTCCTCTGTTGATTTGAGTAATTTACAAACACGGACAGTTTTAGACCTTGGTTCACAGCCTACCATTCAACAAACCCAGGTGGTTGTGAGGAGGAAAACGACCAATAAGGAACTTGTTAATACACATTTTGATGGGTCAGCGAGAGATGTTGGTAGTGGAGTTCCACACCCTTTCCCTATCAGTACAGTGTACGGGGAGGAACAAGATCTATGAGCAGGGGCAGTCAGATGAGGAAACTGTCGGCCGAATCTCAGAACCACAATACTTTGAAAAAGATGTGGGAGACAACAGGGAGGAATTAGTTTGGAACATTTCACAACATGTATTGACAGAGGATAAGAATGATGTTTTATCGAAGGGTTTAACTTTCATTCCATCATGTTCTAGTGATATTACAGATATAGTGATAGATTTTAAACTCTTTGTTAGGAATTTATCTTTGAAGGTAGAATTTAAGGACATACCATCCAGTTTGGAAGACTAAAGGCTGAGAAAACCTAATACCTATATCCTCAGTATCCATCCCCTAGTGGCGGCTTTTGGTAAATTAGTGGAGAATGATGTTTATAGATCTGAGCCCATGGGGCATGCTCGTTTTTGTAAGAAGGGCAATCTCACTTTCAAACAGAGGATGGCCCTTACACGTCTTCGGAATGATGATAAGATAACGATTAGACCGGCGGACAAGGGTGAATGCTTAGTTATGGATACTAAATATTATAATGAGTCCATGGGGTGTATGTTAAGTGATGAGAGTTTCTACAGTACGATTGTTTTGGAGTCAGTAGGGTCACATGTTCAGAGAATTGGACATATGTTAGAAGATTTATATAAGAGTAATATTATTACAGAGGCGCTTTTCAAGTATCTCACTGTCAGGGACCCCCTTATACCTGTCATTCAGGGACTGCCCAAGATCCACAAGAATGGTATTTTTCCACCTATGAGGCCCATTGTCTTGGGTAGGGAATGGTCCACTGTACCATTCTCACTATACATTGAGAACCTTTTACGACCAGTTGTTGATGCCAATGAATATATTTTGAGGGACACAAAGCAGTTTTTGTTAGATTTGCATGCCTCTATGAAACAGGTACCTAGTGATCTTGAATATATACTGGTCACTATGGATGTTCAGTCCCTCTTCACTCTCATTTCCAATAGGGAAGGCGTTGAGAGGGTACATGAATATTTACAACGGATTACTGGTTTTACCAGTTCATCTATAGATTTGTTGTCTTTATTTTTGGAGGTGGTGTTAGAGAATAATGTGTTTAGCTTCGGTACACAGTGCTATGTCCAGCGAGATGGCGTAGCTATGGGCACTTCATGTGCCAATAGCTATGCCAATCTCTTCATAGTGGCCTGGGAAAGGGATTTTTAATTTAAGTTGAATGATGTTTTGACATATGTCATTTTTATAGGTGTTTTGTAGATGATTTGTTTTTTATTTGGAAAGGTAGCCAGGAAGATCTAATGTTGTTTTTTGATCAGGTTAATAATTCTTTTGATTATTTGAAGTATAGTTTTGAGTCGTCCCGCAATTGTGTTTCCTTCTTAGATGTATATGTAGAGAGGTTGGGTAATGGGTTGTTGATTACTGGTGTCTATGGAAGCCATGCCATCGTAATGCACTTTTACATAGGCACAGTATGCACCCTGGTTATGTGTTCAGGAATGTGGTAAAGGGTCAAGCCACGAGGGTGTCTCGTTATAACCCTTCTGACATTGGATTTAATAATGAATTGGATGACTTATATCAGAGATTTAGTGCAAGAGCCTATAGTATTAGAGAAATTGAAGGTGGGATTGATGGACTCACTGACCTCAGAAGGGGTGCAGCAGCCCCATATTTTTCTGACATGGCGGAGACTGGTAATACTAGGGATTTGGATAGGCTTGATGTGGTTAGCGTACCTTTATTTTATACCCAAGATGTGGGATCCATTAAAGACATTATCAGGAAACACTGGGAGGTTCTGACAGTAGACCCTGACATCAGGGAGATTGTTGGGCATGTCCCACACTTTGTGTATAAGAACAAGCCCAATCTTAAGAGGCTGTTGTGTCATTCTAGGACTGGTCTTGGGCCCATGCATCATGGAACCATGGGTACGTTTCCTTGCAATCAGTGTAGTTTTTGTGACCTTATAGATACCAGAGGTGCTTTTGTGCACCCGTTGACTAACTGCAAGTTTTTATTTCGAGTAGTTTCCAATTGTATGTCGGAACATGCGGTTTACCTAGCATAATGTGCGTCCTGCAGAATGTATTATGTGGGCAAGACAGATAGGAAGCTTAGGGATAGGATCTGTGAACATCTTTACCAGATCAGGATCAAATCAACAGTTAATGCACTTTCTAAGCATGTTTTAGATACCGATGAGACCCATGGGTTCAAGTTCATGGTGAAAGAGATGATACATCCTAACTTTCATGGAGATGATATTAGGAATTTTACAGAGACCCAGGAAATCAGGTGGATAGTTAGACTCAGGGCTGATCAATACCCTGAGCACAATGATAAAGTGCCTCTTAAACCCATTTTGAGGTCTAGGGGACTAAGGACCTGATAAATTTGATTGTATTTTTATATATTCTTTACAGATTTTACATATATATATATATATAGGGTATTAGGATTTGATGTATTCCATGTATTTCATATATATTCTTTCGTATTTTTTTAGTATTACATCTATTGGTTTTATTCTTTATATATGCTTTTGTGTTTTGTTTTTTTAAAAGTTATTGTGTTCCCAATTTTTTATCAGTTTGTGGAGATATAAATAGTTGTTGGTTTTTGTGCCTTTATTGTCTGATGAAGCCCTACTGGGTGAAAGCGCTTACCTGCATTATTGTGTTGAAATAAATTGCTTTTCATACATTTTGGGATGACATTTGAGTTTTTCAGCCTTGCTTCGCTCCATTACCCTGTGATTATATTTTTAGAAATATTGTTAAGGGACAAACACTGTGAACATCAATGTTATATACAGATGACCTAATATACATGGAGGAAGTAAATAATCTAATGTACATATTCAAAATGCGAGGGTACAAAGAATCAGACTTACAGGTGGTGGAACAAACAAAACAACAGGGAGACACTAGAGGAAAACCATGGTATGGCCCACAAACTGGTATTTATGAAAGTAATGTTGATAGGAATAAAGAGTATAAAATCAGAATGACCTTACAATGTAACAGTAACATTGGCAAGATCTGTGATATCATCAGACAAAATTGGAATATTTTATTGACTGATGGTATGCTTAGGACATTGATCACTAATAAAATTTTGTTTAGTTTTAAAAATAATCTTAATTTAAAGTGATTATTGATCAGGGAAGTACGACTGACATCAAAGATGAATATATATATATAGTAGCAGACAAGGCACTTTTTGTTGCACGAACTGTAAAGCCTGCAAGTATATTAAACCAGACAGTGTTTTTGTACATCCTATTACTGCACGAATTTATAGACCAATTCTGTATGCTGATTGCCGCACTCAGCATCTTATTTATTTGGCACTATGCATAAAATGTACAGGATTTTAAGTAGGTAAGACCAACAGGATGCTGAAAGAATACATCCTGCAACATATTAATGATATCAAAAACTGAGTGAAATGAATTGCCACTGACAACATGTTATGTGTAACCTGGGGCCTAGCTTTAATTTTATAGTGTTACAACTAGTAAAGAAAGATTGAAGAGGGGGCAACATAGTGCACTATACTGAATACATTGAAACAAAATGGATTCCCAATTTACGTGCTGATCATTTTCCTGGATTAAATGATGTTCTACCAATTAAACCGATCTTGAGAAGGTGTATACTGAAAACTCTGATCTGATTGGCTAATTGCTTTTATGGTAATTTTAATGAATGGGAGAGAGGTGTGGCTTGTTCAAAGGATCTTTATTGGCTATGATGAATATATAATTTGTTGCAAAGTATACACTGATAGAATCTGATGAAGGGCAAAAGCCTGAAAGCACTTATTCTTTTATTCTTGCTTTAATAAAGATTTATGCCGGTTCCTGTGGTGGTCCAAGGAGGTTTTTCATTCTATTTTGTATACTGCCTGTTGACTCATCTTGGACCTTTGGTATTCCTGAGTTTGTTTGTTCTTTATTAGATGTCTTTTTAATATGATCAGAAAAAAAGAAAAGAAAATTTCTGGTCATTACATGCATTTAAAGATTTACTGATTCATGCAGTATGCAAGATAGAGTTAGTCCTTGTTTATATCAACATCCACCATCATAGAGCAACTCCTGCATCCGAAATGGACAAACAAGTCAGGACGGGATGAGTTTATCAGTGCCCATCTAATTGACAAGGTTGGTCTTAAATTTGGAAAGGATAGCACTCTGTTTTTATATAACATATTCCAGAAATGGGAGAAACATTCTATAATTGGACTGATTGGGGAGGGGTGTAGTGGAAAGATAACTTATTTTGACTTGGATGAGATACCTTTTTATTAACTGGATAGACAGCAGGGTTTCCTGACTACTGTTGCTACTTAATGGTCAAAAGACAGGTAGTTGTGTACAAGGATGCTAATATCACTCTGGAGTGAGGTGCCATTTGTAATAAGCTGTTGATTTTTTCTTACCAAGGTTGACAATGCTACACCTCTATTCATTGAAAGTAAGCCCATTTCCCAATAACCATCAGTTTGTATGATTTAGTCCTTACTGGTATCAGTTATCGGTAAAAGACAGCATCCAGCTTGCAGTGGCTGGCAAATTTAGTTAGTAATATGTATGGTTAGTGTTATAAAATCCAATGAGTAAATACTGGTGAGAAGGAGTCCCAGTATTGAGCTCTGAGGAATGTCTTTAACCACTGAGGCAGCACCTGTTGCTTTAACAACATGGGGTGTATCTATCAGCCAGTTTGTATCTGCTTTACAACACAAGGGTCCATGTAAGGTCAGGTCTTACTTAAACGTATTTTGTTAGACATAAATACAGTATTCTTTTTATATAGACCTAGTAACACCATTCAATTAAGCTCTGGCATGTGTTTCTTCTTTATTTTGCTCTGAAGTTTGTGTATCATTTACCGTAGTATTTACTTTATCAAACTGATCAAAATCTGCACTCTGATCCCTCTTATCCCCCATCACTGCAATAGTCGCACTGGCTTCTGAAAACAGCAAAATGGAATTTATAATGTGAACTGAAGACACTGAAAATGTTTGTTCTGTGTTCTGTCCTGAAATCTGCAAGCCACATACACTGGCTGTATTTACAACTATATTTGCAATACTGTGAGTTAGCTCTGCATTTTGAATTACACATGCTATAACATTTACATTGATTTCTGAAAATGTAAAGTGCATTTTTTTTACAATATGCATGCTATTTAACTTTGAAATTATACTTACATTAGAAGATGAATATTCTATCATTTCTGTAAACTCTGATTTATACTGCAAATCATGACAAAGTGTGTCCATTATTTCACTTATTAGAGTTTGCTTCTATGTATTAATTACATTTGTAAAGATTTAACATTCCTGAACTAATAACATTGAAATTTAAATGAACATGTCTGGAACACAATTTTTTAGATTGCTTTACCCAATTTTTTTACTTGAAACCACACATTTACTGCTTGTTGCTTTCACATTCGAAATATGCAAGCTGTTTGTAAATTCTCTATCTGATATAGCTTTACCTTTTACATTTACTGATGCCTTTATTGTAAAAGTCTGTAAACTTGTCTGAGATTTACTGCCAGATTTAGATACAAAATGCAATGTAACTAAAATGAATGCTCACATAAGGAAAGTTGAAGGATCACTGAGCCAGTAGCCAGGTCTCTTTGCTTTTTCAAACTCCTCTTTTAAGGATTTTTCTCCTTTTTTGAAGTCACACTGGAAACTCAGAGGTCTGTCATCTTCCTTTGAGATCGTGACGTTTTTTGATATGTTGCTGTTAACTGGAAAATGTTTTTTACACTGGTACCTTAGAGATTACTGTAGATTGATACTAAAGGAGCACTGCTGCTCTGTAAAATAGATGTACTCTGTTCTGATGAACAACTGTAGAATTGCAAGGTTGCTCTGGCATTTTGGGACTCACTTTAACTGTAAATGTACCCCCCCATCAAAGATGGCTTTTATAATTATTACGGTCAATATTTAGGCATTTAAGATTATGTTGAATACCAGCATGGGGAATAATGTCAAAGGTTTTGGTGAGATCCAGGTATATGGTATGAACCAACATAGGTTCATAGGAGATTACTAGGCTAACAGCCCTAGAGTCCTTACAAGCCCAGCCATATTTATCCTGAGTTGCCCCGATTGTCAGTGGTTATGTGGTTTCCACCACCCAGGATGGACATGGGCACCACTGAGGAATGAATCTGCAGTCACCCATCCATTGATCTATGTTACGTTTAAAGACGGTCAGGGTGGTGCTCTGTTTCACGTGAACTGGAAGCTTGTTCCAGGGAAGTGGCAGTATGTGGGAGATGTATCTATCTCTCCAACATGACCTGTTCATGTCAGAAGCTAGGTTAAGATCCCTGGAGTGAGTGATCCTCCTGCAGTTTGATTTATGAATGTGTGGCATTTCCATCAGGCCTGGATCAGAGACTGCCCTACAAGCCAGGCACAGGTCACTCCTATGCAACCTGTAGGAGACAGAATACAGTGATAGCACATTCAGTCTTTCAGTGTAAGACTTGTTTTGTGTACCTTATAATTTCTTGGTGAGAAACCTCTGTGGTCTCTCCAATTTTGCAGGTGTCTGGTGAGGTAAATGCAAAAGGGTGCATTGTACTCAATTATTGGCCTGATGAGGGTGAGTATAATGGAATTTATTAGATGTGCCACATAGAAGGATTTCCTTATTACAGTGGAAATGTGGTGGTGAACGTTCAGATTGCCATCAACCTGAGTACCCAGATCACATACCACTGGGTCTTCACTTAGGGGAGTGTTGTCTATAATGTAATTAGCAAGGTTGTCAGCTTTCCCAAAGGGAATAATAATGGATTTTTTTGCATTTAGCTTTGATCTGTGGCTTTGGCACCAATCATTTATCTGCATTAACCCTTTCTGCAGAATACTAACATCATTGGGAGTCTCAGTGATTGATCCCAATTTGCAATCTTTAATGAACATAGTCACAACCATAGGCCATCCAGTTATGGCTGGACTTCTGAGAAATAAATTCTGAACAGTAAGGGGCCCAGCACAGAACTCTGTGATAAGACACCAGTGACTGGTCTTTTGCTAGAAGTGAAGTCATCCACTTTAACCGCATGTGTCCTGTCGGTGGAGCCAGCTGGCTAACCATCAGGTAATTTAGGGGTTAACTCCCAACTTGGACAGTTTCTCTATAACACCTGAGTTGGAGATTGAGTCAAATGCCTTGGCTAGGTCAAGATAGGTGGTATGCACTGTCTGTTCCTCATCCAGGGTCTTGGTGACTTTCTCAAAGAAGTCAACAATGTTTAAGATGCATGATCTACCTTTAATGAATCTGAACTGGGTTGGGTCCAGAGTTTGGAGATTACCTATGTTCTTGTTAATAATGTCCATAATGATCCTTTCCATGATCTTGCATGGCCTTGCAGATGAGCCTAGTCAAGCTTAGGGGCCTAAAATTCCCAGGGTCAGTTGACGGTCCCCCTTTGGGCAGAGTAATTACTGTTACTGTCCTCCATTCCACTAGAACATAGCCAGTTCTCAGGCTGTGGTTAAACAGAGATTCAAGTGGGTCTGCTAGGTCATGTTTTAAGTTGTTTAAAAGGCAACCTTGGATGCTGTCTGGTCCCATTGATGCCAAGTTTTTGGCCTTGAGGAGCACTGAGATGACCTGCTCTCTTGAGATAATAGGCTGAGGAATGGTGGCAGTTATGCTTTGGGGGATGACTGTAGTGGACGGGAGGGGTGAGGTTTTCTGCAAATCTGTCAGCTAGCAGGTTGGCTATTAATTATTGCTTGGTATGGGTGGTGACATCCACAACAAGTTCAGCTCATAGCTGTGTATTCCTTTTTAGATTTCAGATGTAGTCAAAGAACATCTTGTGATTATCTTTAGCTAGGAAGGCTATTTTTGCTTTGTAATTAGTTTTGGAGGACTTGACAAGATCTCTAATTTGTTTGTTCAAGCTAAAGAGGGATTTCTTCCTCTGCTGAGCCATTTCTCTCTTGCTCTTGGACATTAGTTTCTTTCTCTTGTTGTATACCCTGTTTATACTAGGGGTCCACCAGGGTGGCTTGTTTTTTTTTTTGGCAAGACCTGGTTGTAACCTGGTCAGGTATAGCCAATTCTATACAACTGCTTAAGTGGTTATACAGGGCATTGATATAAACCTATACAAAGGAGTCCATGTTATCTACATCTGAGAGGACTTTGAAAATTCTTATACCATCACTTAGTGGGAGATAATTTGTCTTAGGAAAATCCTTAAGCATTTTTGAGCTTGATGCGGTATCTGGTCTTATAATTACATTAAATGAGACCGATCTATGCTCCTATCTTACAAGGGAGGATATCATATGGTGAGGTGGAGTTGCAATGCTTTCCCATGTTAGTGAGTACCGTGTCCAGGACATTTGAGCCTCTTGTGTGTGTGCTGATTAGCTGTTCCAGAGCATCTGCATTGACAAAGTCCAGCAACCTCTGAACCAGAGCATGTGGTCATGTATATTTCCCAGTCAATGACAGAATAATTAAAATCACCCATGGGTAAGATGTTGGATTGACCAACAAGTGACTCCAGTAAGTACAGGTATGCAGTATGCTTTTCCTTTTTCATGATGGGGAGCCTACATCTAGCTATGATGTGGTAGGGGGTTTTGCCTATGATAACTGGACATGGAGTAGCTCAAGAGAGTCATATTGTTTGACCAGTCTTGAGATATACTTATCCTTAATGAAAATGGATACACCTCCTCCTTTGGTTCTTTCATGCTCGGTTTGTGGTATGAATGTAAGGAAGGCATTGTAGCCCTGCACAGCCAGTGTGTTTTGGGACCTTTGAACCATGTCTCAGTGACTGCACAGATGTCAGCATCTTCCAAAGTATGGAATGCTTCCAGGGAGTGCAGTTTCTTCTTTATACTCCTAGCATTAATCAGCAGTACCTTGAGTTTATCTAGAAAGGATTTTGTTATGTTGGGAGGTTGGTTATTTTGATATTGCCTAAAAAAAGGCAAAATAGGGTGAATAATGCCTTTACCAGTATCTGAAAGCCTAGAGGAGACTGGTGCAGACCATCTTTGACAAAGCAGCATGGCCTGTCAACCATGTCTTTCCAGGCTGACAGATATTGTATCCCCTTGGGCTGACAGCAGAATCTAAGCTAATTGTTAAAGTCAATCACTTTTTGTTTGTATTGTGGCATCATCCTTGGAGGGGGTAGACTGTTGCTTAAGGCTAGGCTTATACCTGCCTGTGACACATAATCTGAAAGCTCAGGCATGTCTATCTTCATATAGTCCAGTAGGGTATGTCTCAAGTCATTCACCCCCACATGGACTATGATGAAGTTATAGCAGTACTTGTGGTTGAGTGGCTTGAGTACTTGAGTGACTTGACAGATCCTGGCACCTGACAGGCAGCTAACTGTAACCCACTCCTTATCCATCCTGGTGAGGGGAACAACCGTGTGTCTCAGAATGGAGTCACTTATGACCAATAAATTAGGTGTGGGAAGTCTGTGTGTGTGTGCTGACAACCTGTTTAGCATTCAATGTGTCCTTATGTGAGAGTCTTGCCTCCAATTTTATAATGTAACTACATCTCTCACATAAAGTATTTGTTTGTTTCAGTAGGATGCCCATGTCTATCAGGCTGGCCAGAGAGACAATGGGAAGAACTGCCCATCCATGATAGCAGGCTCTTATTGTGTGTTTAATTATGGAAGGGAATAGGTTAATTTAACAGGATTGTGCTGGTAACACCGAGACTACAAGAGGGACCTATCTTTTGTGTAGGGTAAGGTTGATCAATAAGGCAACACTGCTCATTGCACAACTGAGTTAATCCTAGAGCAGCAAAAAAAGCTTAGAAGGGTTTTACTCAGGCATTGATGTTTCCTCACTAGATTCATCTGCTGTTTGCCTGATATGCCAAGAAACTGTAGACAGCAGGTATTTTGATTAAACATTAATCATTGGAAATTAAAGCACATGTTTTCTCCATATCCCAAGATGTAATGAGGTGATGTTTTCAAAGCATGCCATCTATCTGCTCCTGTCAATGTGGCCTACCATAAGTTTGCCACCCTGGTTTTACTGATAGTTGCTAAAACTGAGCTTCTAGGCTTTTGTATCTATACAGGGGCACTGCTAACCACAGCTGGGCAAACAGCACCACCACATAAATGCTAGGCTTAAATACGAGCAAAGAGGAACAAGTTTTAAGCTAACTACCAATCAGAAAAGCACACAGTAAGCTTTCTACCAGCAATCCCCAGACAGTTTAGATCAGCATAGTTCTGCCACAAGGGTGCAGAAAAATATTTTTTTAATGTAGAATAGCTGGTTTGGAGCCCAAGTGTAACAAGACCACACAAACTACATACAACAGCTCTGCAACTAAGAGATACAATGTAATTACAATGTGAATAACTACTTAAAGCAGCAGCAGACAATATATTTTTTAGAAACTGCTAAACTACAGTCACAGTATATAAGAGAAGTGCAAAAAGATGCTTAGAGCCGTTTTATGCGCTTCCTAGCTCCGAGAGACCAGATAAACACCTGCTGGCACTAGATGAATAATCCCAGTCTTCCTAACGTGAAAGCACAGTAAAGGAATGTGTGTAGTAAAATGCAACTGAAAACAAACTTAAAAGATACAAAGTCTACCACAAACAAACTTAAAGATACTGATATAGCAGTGTACTTTTAACAGCTTATGAAAGTGTAATTATTAAAAAAAAAAGTCTTTGCTTTGTATAAATGAGCCAAGAGCCACTCAATTGTACAGAATTTACAAAGGTTCATAGGTTCATATTAGGCTATCTGCCCTAGGGCATTTATAAGCCTAGCCAGAGTGTGTTTGGCTTTCGCCACCCATTTTAAATTAATTTTGCTATGCCCTTTTTCGAGGTTAGTATACTGTGCCTCTGTCTAACAGTGACACAGAAGTGATACCTGGGGTAAACCTACGATCTCCCATCCACTCATCAAGATTCCTCTTGAAGAGAATCAATGAGGGACTCTGCCTAACCTGGACTGGGATTTTATTCCAGAGTGAAGGGAGCCTCTGGGTTATGAATCTGTCCCTCCAGCATGTCCTATTTATTTCAGTGCTGAGGTTCAAGTCTCGAGCATAGCTCGATGGGATTTGGATTTTCTGAGGTGCAACATGTCCATTAATTCCGGGTTGGACATGGCTTTATACGTCAGGCACAGATCGCCTATGAGCAGGCAGTATGCCACTGAGTAGAGCTGGAGTTTCTTTAACCAGGCAGCATATGGCATCTGTTTGAGCCCTTTGATCCTCTTGGAGAGGTACTTTTGGGGTCTTTCCAGTTGCTGCAGGTGTCTGGTAAGGTACATCCCAAAAGGGGCATTGTACTCAATTATGGGCCTGATGAGGGATGAGTAAAGAGGCATGATGACCTCCCCTGATCTAGATGTGAATCCCTTCATGATTAGGTGGGCTATATAAAATGTTTTTCTAACCACTTAGGCCACGTGGTTGTCAAATGAGAGATTGCTATCAACTTGGGTCCCCAGGTCCCTAATTACTTCTTTTGTACTTAATGGATTACCATCTATGTGGCAATTTATGGGCAATTTGTTTTTGCCAAAGGGGATGACTATACACTTTTTGGCATTTAGTTTGAGGCCATGGCTTTGGCACCAGTTGTCTGTTTCTATGAGGCCCTTTTGGAGGATGCTTGTGTCAGCTGGAGAGTTGATTATGGCACCCAGTTTGCAGTCATCTGCGAACTTGGTCAGCCACAGTCCTTCCATGTTGGCCTGTACCTCCGAGAAATATATACCGAACAAGAGAGGTCCCAGGACTGAGCCTTGTGGGACACCACTTGTAACTGGTTTGGAGTCTGACATGGCTCCAGCAATTCTAACTATGTGGGATCTGTCCTTGAGCCAGTTTGCAACCCATCTAGTGACATAGGGGTTTATATTTAAGCTGGTGAGCTTATCTATAATGCCCGAGTGGGGTATTGTATCGAAGGCTTTTGTGAGGTCCAGGTAGTCTGTGTGGACCACCTTCCCCTCGTCAATGGCCTTGGTGACTGTTTCAAAGAAATCAACCAGGTTTAAGAGGCAGGATCTGCCCTTAACAAAGCCAAACTGGGTAGGATCCAGTGTCTGTATGTCCCCAATATCTTTATTTATGAGGTCCATGATGATCCTTTCCATAGCTTTGCAGACCAAGCTAGTCAGGATTATGGGGCGATAGTTTCCAGGATCCGTTGAGGCACCACCTTTGTGGAGAGGGACCACTGTTGCTGTATGCCACTCTTTGGGTACATATCCTGTAGTAAGGCTGAGATTGAACAGTAGTTTTATGTTCGGGTTTAGCTCTTCTTGGAGTTCATGTAGGACGCAGCCCGGGACACCGTCTGGTCCCATTGATGCTGGGTTTTTTGCTTTGGAGAGGGCGGCTCTTACCTGAGCATCTGAGATGTCAGGGGGGCAGCACTCTGCTGGGATAGATATTTGCCCTTTTGTTGGGGAGGGGCGGGGGGAGTTTGCGCTGAACCTGTTAGCTAGGATGTTGGCAATGTCTGTGGGTTCAGTGTATTTTTTGTCATTTTGGACTAATTCTGAGCATATCTGGGAATTCCCACCCAGGTTCCTAACATAACTAAAGAAAGCCTTGTGATTATCCTTAGTGTCCTGTGCAATTTATCTCTTGAATCTGGCCTTAGACAATTTTATGAGTGCCCATAGTTTTTTGCTAATACTGATCAGAGATGCCTTCCCTTTTTGGGATTTTGCTGTATCATGTAGTAGCTTCCTCCTTCTATTGTATAGTTTGTTTATGGCTGGGATCCACCAGACAGGATGTCTGCCTTTGGAGGATTGGGTCTTGGTTTTATTTGGGATTGCATGATCCATGCATTCCTGAAGGTGTTCATAGAATGTGTTTATAAAGGATTCTGTGGGCTTTGAAGGATTCCACCTCGGTTTTGAGGAGAGTGAAATTTGCTTTAGAGAAGTTTTTCACTGTGGTTTTCTGGGCAGGGGGTGGGGTCGGGATGTGAATATCCAGTGAGATTAGTTTATGGTCTGATCTTACCAGTGAGTGATACACTTCTTGTCTGGAGCATAAAGTCCCCATGTTGGTGATGATCAGGTCCAGTATGTTTTCCCCTCTTGTGGGAGTGGTAACAAGTTGTTCCATAGCATTTGAGTTTATAAATTCTAGGAACCTTTGGGCTAGGGTGTTGGAGCTAGAGTAATGCTCCCAGTCTATGTTTGGGTAGTTGAAGTTGCCCAATATAATGGTGTTTGGAGAGACCTTCATATTTTCCAGTATTCTCAGGAAGGCCGAGTAGGGTTCCTGGGATTGGGAGGGTGGTCTGTAGCAGGCTATAAACTGGAAGGCAGTTTTACCCACTGTTAGTTGCACATGGATAGTCTCTGATGCTTTGTGCTGTGCCACCAACCTGGAGGTGTGGGTATCTTTGACGAATATTGATACTCCCCCTCCTTTTGTGGTTCAGTCCAAGTTTTGGGGCCGAAAAGCATGGTATGAGGTATAACCTGGTAGTGCTGGGGTGCTCTCGGGAGCCTTGAACCAGGTTTCTGTTCTGCACAGATATCGATGTTCTCCATGCTAAGGAGAGTTTTGAGTGCATGCATCTTGAGGTTTAGACTTCTGGCGTTGAGTAGCATTACTCTTAGTTTCTTATCCCTTGTGATACCTATGGAGGTGGGTTTGTCTTTTGAGCCTTGCCTAAAAAAGGCACTATGGGGGTAGCAAGAGCCTTTGCCAATATCCGAAAGCCCAGGGGTGACAGGTGCAAGCTGTCCCTAGTGAAGCATTGTGGCTTGTCGAGCATGTCATCCCAGGCTGACAGGCATTGGATCCCCTTTGAATGACACCAATACTTAAGCCAGTTGTTGAAATTTATCATCTTGTCTTCATACTGTGGCATCATTTTTGGTGATGGTAAGATGCTACTCAAGGTCAGGGTCATACCGGCCTGGGCTACATGCTCAGAGAGCTCCTCTATGTCTCTTTTCATGTAGTCCAGGGAGGTACATCTCAGGTCATTCACACCAGCATGGACAATGACTGAGTCATATTTGTACTTGCCTTGGAGTGACCTGAGTGCTTGTGTTATGTGGCGGATCCTAGCGCCTGACAGGCAGCTCACCGTGACCTTCTCCTTGTTCAGCCTGGTGAGCGGGATGTCAGTGTGCCTGATGATAGAATCACCTATTACAAGTGTATCAGGTGTGTTGTTTAGCCTTAAGGGCTGTGACTGTTCGGTACACTGGCTTTGTGAGCTATGTGTTGCACGTGTTTTGTTTTGGGGTAGTGGTTGCTTGGGTGTCTGCTTTGGAGGTCTCTGCTGCTTAGGCAGATTTTTATTTAGAGTCTCCGAGTATGTTTTTGTGTGTTTATGTGTTTGGTTTGTTGTCGTGGCAGGTCTATGTGAGACTGGAATTGTAGTGAGTGTGGTTTTCTTCTCCTCCTGACTGGTTACGCCAGTACTAAGTTGAGAGAGCTTAGCCTCCAGTTTGGCTATATGGTTGCACCTCTCACATGTGTTGGAATTTGTTGGGAGGAGGAGAGGGTTGACTGTGTACATGAGGCAGTTGTAACATTGCCTCACAATTCCCAGATTCACCAGCTGGACTGGAGAGGAGATTGACAACTGACCTTTGGACATGCTAGTATAGTATTGGGAATTCCTTTATAATTGAAAAAAGGGCCAATGGGGAACAATGTACTCAAGGGAAGTTTGTGAGGGTGTAGTGCTTTTAAATTTTTTAGTGCTGACTTATATAATTGCTTTAGTGAGCAAGTGCCAGGTAACTTAAATGCAATGTGTTACAGGTAACTTGAATGCAAAAACGACAAACAGTAACTTTCTTTCAAGTGAAACAAGGAAATAAGTACAGTAAGCAATGCAGATATCACTAGGGATCCACAGAAGCACTGAAAAGCCGCATTTTAGGTGGAATTCGTGTTTCAGGGAAATAACAGGCAAACAAACAACAAGCATACAAACAAAGCTAGATTCAGCAGGCCTGGATCTAGTCTATGCTAGAGCAAACAAGGTGTACCAATTTCAGTAAGAAACAGTTCAAATATGCAGGCACTATAAGCCTTTAACCACAAATTCCCAGCTCAGAAGGGCAGAGTCCAGCCTCTCCTCCCACAAGAGTGCAGACCATGAACCTTCTTAATGTAAAATAACTGGCCTGAAGCCCAAGTGCTTAAACCAGAACTAATACACTTTACACTTTTAGAATAACAGACACTGAGCCCTCAATCAGCAGTTCCCAACTTAGAAGGATGTAAGCCACAGTGCAGGCTACAAACCTTCCTAATGTAAAACAACTGGTCTGAAGCCCAAGAAAGCTAGATTCAACAGGCCTGGATCTAGTCAATTCCCAGCTCAGAAGGGCAGAGTCCAGCCTCTCTCCCCACAAGTGCATTAAACCAGAATTAATACACTTTTAGAATAACAGACACTGAGCCCTCAATCAGCAGTTCCCAACTTAGAAGGATGTAAGCTACCTGTTCTGCCACTACAGTGCAGACCACAAACCTTCTTAATGTAAAACAACTGGTCTGAAGCCCAAGTGCTTAAACTAAAAGGCTTAGAATGAGTTACACCAAGCAGTAATAAATACAAATGAGTACTTTTAAGATAAAGATAAAGGCACTAAAAGCAAGGTAAGCTAATTAATAAGCCCTCCAGGCAATAAAACTGCATGCAGAGATATCAAGTGTTTCCCTAACCTAAACAGACCAGGCTACCTCCCAGTGACATATACATCACATTTTTGTTGTTCTGCAGTGACACTCAGACAAGTGTCTAAATGCATAGATTTCTTGCACTGGCTGGGAATCAAACCCAGATCAACTGCTTGGAAGGCAGCTATGCTCACCTCTATACCACCAATGCTGCACGGCTGATGTTGACAGCTTTGCTGACTTTCTTGAAAAAGTTTATTAAATTAAGTAGACATGATCTCCTTTTGATAAAATCATACTGTGGCACACCTCATCACTAAGGGCTTTTCATCCAGAAAAAGAAGGTAATTGTCCCACTGTACTCATCCCTTATTAGACCCATTATAGAATACAATGCCCCATTTGGTATGTATCTCAAGATATCTGCAACAACTGGAAAGGCCGCAGAAATACCTCACTAAAAGAATCACAGGCCTAAAGCAGATGCCATATGCTGACTTCCTTAAAAAACTCCAGCTATACTCTGTCGCATATCGTCTACTCAGAGGCAACCTCTGCTTAACATACAAGGCCATGTCAAACCCAGAGCTGTTGAACATGCTACACTTAAAGAAATCCCAATCCTCAGAGCCCCATGCTCCAGGGATCTAAACCTTATCATCACAATAAACAAAACATGCTGAAGGGATAGGTTCCTGACCCAGAGACTCCCCAGACCCTGGAATAGACTGCCCATACATGTCAAGCAGAGCACCTCCTTGGCCCTCTTCAAAAGGAACCTTGAAGATTGGATGGGAGAAAGGAAATTCACCCCGGGGATCACGTCAGTCACCATGCTAGACAGGGGTCCAGGGAAAAAAATAGTGTGGGAAGAAATAGCCAGGGAATTGTTATGGCTAGGCTTGTCTAGGCCCTAGGGCCGATAGCCTAGTATCAACCTATGAACCTATGAACTAGAGCATCACTTTTTTATATACTGGAAGTAAATCTGATATAAATTAATACATTGTATGGCCATGAAAATTGCATTTCTTAGGCTGATAGGTATCTAGTTTCTGGGGATTGAGGTGGGGATCCTTTATGGGGAGGTATAACACTAGTAATTTTCTATAACTTAGGAACATCTTCTGCTGCTATGCTTAAGCCGAACAGCTTTAGGAGGAGGTACAGAGAAAGTGAGTCTGGTGCTGTTGCTGAAACTACTAGGAAGGTAATCAAGGTCCTTAGAGGTGGCATTTTAAGCTTTGTAAAAGGCAGTTAAGACACATTCCATAGTAATCTTGAAAGAAGGAAGGAACCCAAGAATTTGTGGCACTTCAATAGCTGTTTCTGGAAGAGCTGTAGCTAAGTCAACTGGCACCCTGGGCAACCTCACAGATGGTACCAACCCTTACAGTTGCAGAGAAAACAACCAAAAAGAGTTCTCCATATAAAGAGCTACTTTTATTTCTACATAATGGCTTTTTATCTGTCCTAAACCCCTTTCAAAATCTGTAGTAAATAGATATACTAGTTTCATACCACAGTTCCTAGTACAAAAGACACTCAGACACAGATACATGCAGACACACACACACACACACACACACACACACACACACACACACACACACACACACACACACACACACATGCACATACATACACGCACTTGAAGTAAATCATTAAAATGGCTGCAATCTCAGCCATGGCTGCTTAAATGACTATGCATACTGGTATCATACCAGCTGTCTGACAAAACCAACTGCATAAATAATTTGAAAGAACAAGTTGGTACATTGCCTGTGGTGCTAATTGCACCCCTTACCAGTTTTCATCCAAGGCAGTCTCTGTCCCTTGGTTCCACCCTAGCTACAGCTTTGATTTTGGTGTGAAGTTGGCACAAATTTATCTGCAAGTATATTAGTGGTATCTTTAGGGCCAGAGCAGGTAATACCGTTATGTATTAATTCAGAGCATTGCTGTATTTTATTTATTATTCATATGAAGCAGATAAAGGAGGATGTATGCTTTTCTTTGGCTATGGATGCTAATTATTGTAATCATCCTTATGGTAACTTTTAGACTGAACGTTTTGACAGAGTTTTTAGTTGAGCTGAGTTTGATTTAATATAGTCCTCAATTAGCTTTCTTTCTTTTCATTATATGGCTTGTTCATTTTGCATTCAACCAGTATGGTTTACCTCCTTGTTTCCCAGTGTATTTGGTACAATTATGACAGCTTGTTTTATGCTGCTTTTTAGACTGGAGTGAAGTTCATTAGCATAAGTGAGAACTGAGGCTACACAGGCGCTGTAAATTTTGCATTTGAATTTTGAGAGCTCATCATATAGTTTTATTAAGTTAGTTTTAAAGTCCTTGAATTCAGAGGAGCTCATTGTGATGGATTTAGATGCATTAATGTTGTTACTCTGGCCATTGTGAGAGTGTTAGGATATACTGTATGTGCTGGACCACCTTGTCTGCGTACAGAGAATGAATGTTACTTTGTAGACCACATTCCATGTTGTTACATAGAGACATAGGGTCATAGGTGTTTACTAGGCTGACAACCACAAGGGCCTTTTTAAGCCTAGCCATGCTTCCCAAATCTCTGACAAGTTCTGGTACCCCTGATAAGTGTAATCAGGGGCTTGGGAGGTGAAATATTTACAAGCAGGGGCCTGGGAGATGAGTCATTTACAGGTTAACTGTGTCCATTAGAGACATAGGTGCCAAACCAGGGATACATTTCCTGTTCCCATCCAATTATTCAAGTTACACTTGAATTGGGTTAGGGAGGAACTCTACTTCACATGGATGGGGTGCCTGTTTCTGAGAAGGGGTAGTCTCTGGGATACATACCTGTCTCTCCAACTGGTCTTATTTATATCACAGGCAAGATTTACATCTTTAGAGTGGGTAATTCTGGTGCTGTTTGTTTTGTGGATATTGAGGAGCTCCATCACAGTGGGGTCTGACAATGCCTTGCTTGTCAGGCTCAGATCTCCCCTCAACAGCCTGTAGGAGACAGAATACAGGGATAGAGTCTTGAAAGCGGACTAAATAAGGCATGTTACTTACACTTTGTTTTCTTTTAGTGAGGAACATCTGTGGATGTTCCAATTGTTGGATATGCCATCCATAGGTGCATACCAAAGGGGCCATTGTACTCAATGATATGTCTGATTAATGCCAAATACTGTGGAACAATGCCTTCCTTGGACCTAGATGCCATACCTTTGTTTATATGCTGCACAGCATAAAATTACTTCCTCACTACTGTAGACACATGATGGTCAAAGGCTAGATTACTGTCAATGTGTGTTCCCAAGTCCCTGACTACTGGATCAACCTTTAGGGCTGCGTTGTTAATATAATAGTTATAAGGGGTTGATGACTTCCGAGGGATACTATTATGCATTTCTTGGCATTTAGCTTTAGTCTATGTCTCTGGCACCAGTTTTTTGTCTTTAACAGCCCTTCCTGGACAACATTTGTGTCAATGGGTGATTCAATGACAGGTCCTAATTTGCAATCATCTGCAAATCTAGTCAGCCAGAGGCTATTGATGTTGACCTTGACTTCAGACAAGTAAATGCCAAAAAGGATCAGTCTCAGGACCGATCCTGGAGGGACTCCACTTGTCAATGGCCTCTTTGTAGAGGTGGAATCCCCAGTTCTAACTTCCTTGGTCCTGTCAGTGTGCCAGCTGGCTATCCACTGGGTTACATAAGAGTTTGTATCCAACCTCTTCAGTTTGTCAACAATGCCTGAGTGGGGGATTTTGTCAAATGCCTTGGTCAGGTCAAGGTAGGCAGTATGAAATATCTTGCCCTCATTCATTGCTATGGTGACTTTCTCAAAGAAGTCCACCAGGTTGAGCAAGCATGACATGTCCTTGATGAAACCAAATTGGGTTGGGTCCAGTGTCTGGAGGTTTCATATGTCATTATTGATCATTTCCATGATAGTTTGTTCCATGGCTTTGTATATGAGACTAACGAGACTTATGAGTCTGTAGTTTCTAGGGTCTCTAGATAGCCCACATTTTGTGCAGAGGGATAACTGTTAGTGTTCTCCATTCACAGAGCTTATTTGGATGATATAGTTAAATAGCAATTCCAGATGGCCTGATAGATCATGTTTCATGCTATTTACAAGGCATCTTGAGATATTGTCTGGACCTAATGATGCAGTGTTCTTGGCCTTAGAGAGAGCATTAAGAACCTGTTCCCTCATGATAGCAGGGGGGTATATTTGATGATATTTCCTGAGGAAAGGTTGATGACGAGAAAGGGGTAAAGTTGGAGATGAATTTGTTGGCCAGCAAGTTTGCTTTATCTTCTAGCTCACTATAGGTGGCTCCATTTACAATGAGCTCTGCACACAATAGTGTATTGCCTTTGAGGTTGCGGACATAACTAAAGAATGCCTTGTGGTTGCCCTTGGCTTGGTAGGCAAAATTTACCTCAAATTTGGCTTTGGTAAAGTTTATTTGTCCTCTGAGTTGTTTGTTTAGTTTGATGAGAGTGCTTTTATTCTGCTAGGTGGTGCACCTCCGAATCTTTGCCATGATTTTCTTCCTTCTGTTATACAGCCTATTGATGTTGTGATTCTACCAGGGTAGCTTGTTTTTTTTTTTCAAAACAAGTTTATTGTTTTAACATATAAGAGAAATATCATAACAATTTTATACAAATAATTAAAAATAGGTATTATTATAATATTCAACAAAACAACTAAAGTATTTACAAAGACATCCACTACAATCAGATCAATTAATTAAACTAAAATACTGTGCTATTGAAATTAGAATTTTTTTAACAAATTTTGTAAATTATCCCATACAATAAAATGTGATGTTTTTCTAGTTGTTCTCATTCTAATTGTGCTTATTTCCATATGACACATTATATTCATAACATTTTTAAATTCATTGAATGAAGGAGGTGTATCTGAAATCCAATTTCTAGTTATTATTTTCCTAGCCACTGCTAGGATAGACCATAACAAGGGAAGCTTAATCTTTTAACACATTGAGGTACAGGTGTGTTGAATAATATAAGAGACTTAGAAATAATGAAATTATCTGTAAAAAGAGCCTGCAAAATTCATTAATTGACTTCCAGTATTCTTTCAACTTCATACAGTCATAAAACATATGAGCCCAGTCAGCATTAATTTCTACATTACATCTCTTACATAGATTATCTTTATTATTAATTTTATTCATCATCAAAGGTGTATAAAAGATCTATGTAAAAATTTCCATGTATAAAGTCTCCAGACAATGGAAGATGTAGTTCTATAAGCAGATTCCAATATATATTGTTTATCTTGTTGAGTTGGTGGGTCCCCATTAACAGAGGTGAAATAATTCCAGTATGAATCTACATTGTAAAAGTTTCTTGTCTGATAATTTTATGTATATATGAAAGTTTACCTTTATCAGAAACTTTATGCTGTAAATTTATTATCAAGTAATCAATCAGTTTTGGAATAGATTCTTTAACTGTTATAGACATTAGATCTATTCTATCAATGAGATGTTGTCTAAAGATCTGAACCTCTAACCAGCAAGTTTCTCTTAGATCAAATTCTTGTTTTAAGAAATCTAGATTTTAACTTTATTATCAGATATCAGCTGATACCAGTACTTTAGATTATTATCTATAGCTAAATGAGCCCTGAGTATAAATTATAGGAATACAATAAAATTCCATTCCCTATACTTAGGGTGCATGAATATAAAGTTACCATAACTAATAATAATATTTAATGGGTAACAGACCATATGTTTAACATGGAGTTATTTATAATCATATTTTTATGTGTTAAGGAGATTTTCATGAAGTGTATACTAATTAGCTACTTTTATAATAGAAGAGATAATATATAAATTAAAGTCTGGAAAAGAAATACCCCTTGAGACCAGCTATTAGTATGTTTCTTTAATGCAATCCTAGGTCTATTAGGTGCCCATAAGAAATTTAACATTAGTGTATTCAGTTTCTTGATAGTTATTTTTGTAGGTGAAAGTATTATTGATTGTATTAAGTATAAAATCTTGGGAATATTATCAGTATTAAAAGATTTTGTATATTAAGAAAACACTAAATAAGTTATCTGATCTGAGTTTGTATATATAGGTAGTATTTTAGTTTTTCTTCATTGAATATTAAAAGACTGCATAGAAGAATTAGATCCTGCTGATGTAATTAGAACATCATCTGCAAAAGTTGAATTTTTGATGTTGTATTTCTTCTATTTCAAAACCCTCTATGTCAGTACTGTTTCTAATCAAATTAGCCCAAGGCTCCATTACTAAAGTGAATAATAATGGAGAAAGTGGACATCCTTGCTTTGTACCTTTAAGAATGGGTATTTTTGTGAAACATATGTTCCTACCTTAATATAAGCCAGCTGCCTTTGTATAAATGCTCAATTAAATTTACAAATGCATCAGAGAAATTTGTGCATTTCAGTAAGGTAAACAGATAGTCCCAACTTACTGAATCAAATGCTGAACCTATATCAAGACTAATAAGTGTTAAATCTTTTCCTATTTGCAAAATCAATTAATGTTAAAGTTCTTCTTATATTATCAAAAGTATTTCTATTTACAATGAAGCCCGCCTGATCTATGTCTATAATGTGTCTTCAATCTATCAGCAAAAATACTCATAAACATTTTATAATCAACATTAAGTAATGAGATGGGTCGATATGAAGAACATCTAGTTGGATCTTTATTGTGAAATAAATGTATATTGCCAAGATCATGTATTAATGAATATGTAGTTTTTAGAAAGGATTTTATATCGATTTCTAAATTCGGTCAGTATTTCTCTCTATACATAGAAACATTCTTTTTTCCTTAGAGAAAAGATTTCTTTGATATGGTTTTGTTTATTCAATCTTTTGTTTTACAATTCCAGGTATCCAATATACATTAATTAAAGTGTACACACACACACACACACACACACACACACACACACACACACACACACACACACACATATATATATATATCTGATCTCACTGAGTTGTGCGTCCCTAGAATAAATCTGTCTGCTTTATACAAAATAATGCACAGCAAACACATATTAGTAACCAGATTTTACAATCATGCTAACCTACTGCTTTAAAATATATCACATGACATTTCTTCCAAAATAGAGTTATAAGATTATTTATGTTTGTCAATCAGATGAATTAAATGAGTTATAGTAAAGTATATGTTTGGAACACAAGTTTTAACACAGATTATTATGCTACTGTTGAGTAGATTTTCAAAACATTTAAATAAATGTTTCATTTTCTATGCCTTCTAAAATAAGATATTTACTTGCTACAAGAAACTACATCATCTAAACTCATCATAACTGACATATTTTAATTAGAAATAGCATTTGAAGAACTTATAAAAACTCAATGTTGATTTCCTGTTCTTGTATTTTATTTTCCATGTCATTCACAGCTTCTCTGTCATCTGGATCTTCTGTTGTTGCAGGTCCATATGTAACAAGTCTATTTGTTTTGTAGTATTTTAGTATCCATTTTATGACTATAATTATCAGAGACTGAAGTTCTTTCTTGATGCTGGAGTCTTGAGAATTTGTCTTACTGGAACTCATTTCAGACTGATAAACTGACAGGAAAATTTCCAAAGTAATTTCTGACAGGAATATTATTAAGATTTCTTTTAGATATAGTTCAAGAACTATATAAAACAAACATATTTAGAAAGAAAATTACTTCAAGAATTAATTTTTTTAAGTAATTAATTCCTGTCAATGTAATGAAATTGGTGGAGCTGAAGAAATCTGCTGCTATCCTGTGTTCATCCTTGGCCACGCCCCCCGGTAGCTTGTTTTTTGAGTTAGTTCTGTTCTTCTTCTTGTTGGGTACAGCTGCCTCAATGCAACTATTAACATGCTTGTATAGGGTTTCTGTGAAAAGTTCTGCATAGACAGCAGTGTCCTCATGGTTTATGTGGGCTTGAAAATTTGTGATGTTATCACTTAATAGTAGGAAGTTAGCCTTAGAGTAGTTCCTGAATATTCCAGGGTTAGCTGGGGTTCCAGGTTTATTTTTACTTCAAAGGAGACCATTTTGTGGTCTGACCTTGCCAAAGAAGACATTACACTAAGGGGTGTTTAGCACTCTCCCATATTAGTGAGGATCAGATCCAGTATGGTTGTACCCCTGGTTGATGTATTGACAATCTGGTATAGGGAGCTTGTGTTTACAAAATTCAGGAATCTCTGTGCCTGTACAGTTGATGTTGTATATGATTTCCAGTTAATAGTGGGGTAATTAAAGTCACCCATGAATATTGTATTTGGTTGGATGGTGAGTGTTACCAGTAAGTTTAAATGGATGGTATGTGTTTCTGGGTCATAGAGGGAGACCTATAGCTTGCAAAGATGTGATACTGGATTTTTCCTATGGTGATTTGAACATGGAGAAGCTCAAGTGCATTGTCGTGCTTGATCAGCCTTGAAGTATATTTATTTTTTATTTAAATTGAGCCACCTCCACCTTTAGTCCCTGTCTTTGTAGTAGCTGGTCTAAATGTGTGGAAGGCATTATAACCTTGCATTGTTGGTGTGCTCTCCATGGCTTTAAACCATGTCTCAGCGACCGCACAGACATCAACATTCTCTAGGGTGAAGAGAACTTCTAGAGAGTGGAGATTTTTTGTTTAGACTCCTAGCATTCAGCAGTAATACCTTTAGATTTTCTTGGTTTTGAATTACTATGTTGGAAGCACTTTCAGTTTGGTATTGCCTAAAAAGGGGGAAGGACAATGCTTTCACTAATTTTCAAAAGCCTAGAGGGGAGAGGTGTAGACTATCCCTGGAAAAAATAGCATGGTCTGTTGACCACCTCCTTCCATACTGACAAATATTGCACCCCCTTAGAATGAACACCAGAAACTAAGCCAATTATTAAAGTCATTCATCTTCTGTTCATATTGTGGCATCATCCTTGGAGAAGTTAAAATGCTGCTAAGTGCTAGGCTCATACCAGTCTGGGACACATATTCCAAGAACTCCATGATGTCTCTCTTCATATAGTCTAGAGAGATATGTCTCAGGGCATTTACACCCACATAGTCTGTGACTGAGCCATACTGGCATTTGTGGTCTAATGACCTGAGTGCATGCTTAATGTGGCAGATCCTGGCCACTAATAAGAATTGATGTGGCTTTCTCCTTACTCAGCCTGGTGAGATGGACATCAGTGTGTCTCATAATAGAGACTACGACTAGAATGTTAAATTCTGTGGTGGCCTGCCATATGGGCTTAGAAGTAGAGGCATCATGAGATGTGGCTGTATGTGTTGATGGGTGTTGTTTTGAAAGAGCACTTTTGGGGTTTCTGAAGGTGTTTGTTATGTGTACTTCATCTAGGTGGTCTTCGGGGATTAGGAAGGTTACATTTAAATACCTCAGCATATGTGGGTTTATGAGTTTGCTTTGAATTGTGTGTCATGGGTACAGCATGTGTACTACTGACAACTTTATTGACATTAGGCATGCTTTTATGTAAGAGCTTTGCCTCCAGTGACATTGTGTAAATACATCTCTCACATACCATATAAGTTTGTTTGAGAATTAACTGGTTGTCAGTAAACATAAGGCAATTTCTATATTGCCTCAGGATGCCTATATCCACCAAGGTGGTAACAAAGATAGTGGTAAAGCTCATATCCATGGCAACAGACCCTTTTTATTGATTAGATAGTTGGAGTAAGAATATAAAGTAATGTCAGGAGCATCTGTTTTGCAGCTATGGGGGCAGTGCTTGTCACTGCAAACTAGGTGTCTTGTGTGTAACTAGGTATTGGTGATATTTCAATGGTGCTTTTACAGGAAAAATGTCAACTCAAGATGTCTTTGGCTATACAGGGCACTGGAAAACACTAGAGGGAAAAGTAATAAGTAGAGCCTGATGATTAATGGCTCAAGTATTTAGGCAGATATTCTGAAGTTATAAGCAAATCAAGCAGTACTTAAGAAAGAACTAGCTTATCAAGGATTATGAAATTAGAGAAGTCACTTGAATGGCTACTGCTTGATTACTACTAGTGGTGGTCTCACCCCAGCTTTACTCTGCTGGGATACAATGTTCCTTTGCTTCTTCTTTCACCAGAAGCAAAACAGTAGTACCAATCCCAAGATGAGAAGCAGGCCACAGCCTGTTTGGTGATCCACAGTTTTGACCCAGATGGTGTAAGGGTCTATAGGCTTGTTGTAGCCTTTTCCTGGCAGATGGTTTGAAATAGCACCCAGACAGATTAGTAAGATCGAGCACAGACACTCACTTCCCAAGCAGAAAGAGTTAGGAATCTATGCACTCTGCTGCTTATCTCACCAGGAACAAAATATAAGCACAAATTCCAAACTGGCACCTATTAAGCAGTTATTAGTCTTTCCAGTGATCAGTAGCTCCCAGGAAATAATGTTCCTATGCTGGTTTTCTCACCAGGACCAAACAGAAGCATTAATCCCAGGTTGACTACTGAGAGGCAGAATGTGGGCTCACTTGTAATTAGTGGTCTCTGAGTAGATGTTGCAGATTTTTAAGGTAAGATGGAAAAATACCCTAACAGATATAGTGTGCACTAAGCAGTCAGATATGAAAGTGGGGGTAACTTAATCTTTAGCTATCTAAGTGGAGAGCTACTAATTTTAAAAGAGCAAGATATTTTGGAAAGGGTGGGTACTTTGTTTTCTGGATCTATGGAATACAGTGGGATGGCTAATACATTTAAATAGTCAAAGGGGAGTGACTTCACAAAATGATAATTTTGTGGTTACTCACAATAGCCAATGAAAGAGGAGAGGGAAGGAGATATGTGGTCAAATTAACATAAGGAGCAGGTAACTAGAAAGACAGTTGAGTTTAAAAATGCAGCAGCACCAGGGTAAGAGGGTGGGGGAACCTAGTTACTATGTGACTCACAAGAAACACAGCTGTGCTCTCTTTCCTAGTTTAAATATGCAATTAAAAGCACATGTTTGTTTTTGTATTTTTTTGTGTGTGACTGAACATGTAGGACTAGTTGACATGATTTAGCACACAGACTGCTCTGGTATAGTTGAAACTCTGGAACAGGCTGTTGCTATGTGGAACACTCCCTCTTATTGCATGGAACAGATGTACAAAATGCACAAAATGTAGAACACAGGAACTCCTACTAACAACTTCAACTAGGAATATCACAGCATGGTTAATAGCAGTTTCTTTCTTTCTTTCTTCACATTTATTAAAAAGGTTCTTTTGATAATTAAATATTATTGAATTTTATTTACCATGTTTATTTGTTAAAATAAATTTATAAAAATGAAAGTGTCATAGACCCCTTCAATGTGAAACACTGAGAAAAACTGAATTTTAAAGGAAAACAACGGGATATCAAATCAAATATCTCTACCTGATGTCTCCCTAAAATCCTGTTATGTGATACAGCCTCAAAAAAACATAACCGCAGCTTTAAAAAAAAAATTCACTATTCTCTTTTACTGCTTAAGCTTCATACTTTTCCATACTGTTTGACTTTCAGTTTTAAAACCAAGATGAAAACTGTCTAGTCGTCTCTTAAATAATGATGTCACATCTGCCATAGCTCTTGCTGAAGATCCTGGGAGGTTTCCTCCCCCAAAGTGACGTAAACACTGCCTTATTTGCATGCTGTACAGAATCCCCGTGATCCTCCCACATTGTGATGTCAACACTGCCTTTCCCAGCCCACTGTTAACCTAATAAATGGACTAGGTGCTGTGTGGAACTCCTTTTCTGTGTTAGCAAATTTGGTCGACTCTATTCATGTGAAGCACTTCTTCTTCACCAGTGTTTTGCTACTTCATAAGTAAGGTAAGTCTTATTACTTCTTAATAGTGTATCCTAAATGTAATTTGTCCCTGTATCTATGCCTCTTTAGCCCTGATATTGTATTAGTGGAGTTAATCTTTTTCTGTTTGTAAGGGTGCTACGTGCTTCCCTTTCGCAGCTGCATTTTTAGCTTAGCCTACTTATTTTCATTTTGATCCAGGGTTTATATTTCCCCAGTTATGTTTAATGCTTGATGAGTTATGGCGGATACTATTTGCTAACAGAAGGGAATAAGAGAAAGTGGAATGTGTGTGTGTGTGTGTGTGTGTGTGTGTGTGTGTGTGTGTGTGTGTGTGTGTGTGTGTGGTGGGGGGGGGCTGCTTACAAGCCAAAGCAGAGTGCCTCACCAAAATGAATATTGGCTCAAACAGGTAGACACATACTCAAAGTTAACTGTAGCTGTTTGCAGACAGTTCAGACCCAGACTGCGCTTTTCCATTTGTGCCTTTGTCCCACTTCTATGTATGGCTTTGTCCTAATTTCTAGCTGAGGTTCATAGGTATTTCAGGATCAATTTATCCTTGCTTTTGAACCAGATTTCTCTGCTTGGTTAGTACACTGCTATAAAATGTAAAAATCTAAATCATTGTAGAAGTAAAGCAGTGTGTGTGTCTGTGTCTGTGTGTGTGTATGCACTACCATAATTTATTTTAAAATTGACTCAAAAAAGCATGTGGGTGCTGTCATGCAAGTCTAAAATATTTCAAGTTTATAGTGCATCATTTGTTAGCTATTTAAACAAGAAGGGAAAATAAGTGGCAGACTGCTTTGCAAAGCAAGGATTATTGCCAGTGCTATGTAGCTTGGTTTTAAATTTGACAGGAGTAGTGCAACAAAAAAAGTCTCCCACTGTAAGGAGGAAAAGGCTGACAAGCAAGCAGTACATTACTCTGGTCACCTGCTGTGATGAGCTGTCAATCACATGCAGATAATGGGTCAAATTACCCTTGGCTCTTTGACAGCTAGGGAAGGTGGGTGTGAAGTGGGAGGGGAGATTCCTTGAAGAGCTAGATTTCAGCCTTCACAAACGAAAGCAATTTAGCATTTCTAAGATGAAAGGGCTAGAAAATGCACCTTTCAGTTCTGTTCTGTAGCATTTGCACTTTTTGTGTTTTAAGTGGTCATTGAAAAAGGATAACATTTTAACCGTGAATGCCTGTTAAGTCAATGAAGTGACAGCAGCTTAAGGCAAAACGTGGCAGATCTGATGCAATTTTTTTGAGACAAATAATGCATTCTGGGATACTTACAGGCAGAGTAAACAGTCTGAATTTTTTCAATATGCCAGAACCCATGTGGTCAGAGTCAGAAATTGCATCTAAAAATATCTAAAAAGCTCAAAATAGTCTCAGAGTGCTATTAAAATGTAGGAAACATCAAACCATGATGAAATTAATATGTTTTTTTAGTCTGAGGGTGCGGTTGTCCTTTAAGCACTCAGAATAAGGAAGATTCCTCCTAATGAAATATAGTTGGAAGATATGCTCCTCCCTTCCCACATGAAATATGTAGCCACTTCTGGCAATCAGCTTCTATTGCCAAAAATGGTAAAAAATATCCCCTCGTAATGTTTGAAGATGTAAATGTCTGACACTGCTAGTACAGGAAACTATACATCTCAGCTGTCATTAACTTTGCCTCATATTTTTACCTTGTCCTGTTTGATTTTCTGATAAATCACTGAGGACTGTAGTCAGTCAGTAATGCCAGACATTAGAGTTTCCTCCATCTTATTCTTCTGAAAATGTATGTTCATGCAAAATGTGTGCTGTTAACATTTTTAAGTAGGTCATTATAATATTTAAAGATTGAACCTGATTTTGGGTCTTTGTCCATTATGTTTGCATTGGGTAGAATTCTTTGACAAAGAAATTGAGAGTTATGGAGAGAGACGCCCCCCCCCACCCATGTCAAGCATGATAAAAATAAATTAAAAAAAGAACACAAACAAATAAAAACATCTATTTCCTGCTGTGGACAGAGCCTACTGTTACCTATAATGACTTTCCTACCGAAAGTAAAAATAAAACACATACCTGCAAAGCAAAAATGGCCACTGAAGATCTGTACATTTGCAATTCTCAGTAGTATCTAGTCAAATGACTACTTGACTAAAGATTACTGAGAAAGCACTACTGCCAAGGTCAACTAAAAAAAAAGACCACAGGGGCTTAGATTGCATAGTAATAAGACAAAGATCAGCTATCCATGCCCTATTACTATAATCATATCATGGAACACAAGTAGACTGGATACAAAAAAAAACTCTTTTTATTTTACTTGATGCTCACCTGAGCCCAGTATTTCACATATAGGGCAAGTACCCCATGATTTCCTGACATGGCATGCTGGTAGACTATATCTGCAAAAGTGAATAAATATTAATTGTATTCATGACTTACAGTGCTTAGAACTACAGAAGTTTGATTTTTATTGAAAATATGACCCAACTGCACCTTTCAAATAATTATTGTGTTTCAAGGAAAGTCATCAGAAAATTGAAAGGTTTAGATTCAGAAATTTGATTTATTTCTCAGTAAAAGATAAGTTCCTGAAAATTCTGAAACTACATAGTTTACACATTCCTATATTTTGCTGGATAATAATCCATAAATGTTTGTAACTTTGGATTACGTTTCTTAAACAAGAGAAAGATTAAATAGCAGCACTTAATTCAGTAACCATTGAAGGCCTAGAAAGAATGCACCACTGATTAGACATTAGTTTTTTTACAAGAGCACAAGGTCCTACAGGGAAAGTAGAAGCTTACATTACTGAGCCAAATAATATGAATTTGGTGAGCTGGATAAGTTTTTAATAGGAGATAAAATAATCTGTGGCATACAAAACAATGAAACAAGAGGCAAGCAGTTAAAAGAAATAGCCCTGACTTTATCAAACACTGTGGATATATGCAGAGCAGATTAATTATTAGTGCAATATTTTAAAATAATTGAATCATGAAAAATAAGTGGGTACAATAAAAAGTGAGTCAAATAATAAGGAAGAATCTTAAATAAAGGAAGGAGCTGTTGTAACACTAATGGATTTGGAAAGGATTGCCATGTGAAGACCTAAAATGTTGGAAGGACAAATGTTCACCCACTTTTTGATCAAGCATGAAACACTTGTATCTCTTATATAAAAATTGCCTAGTTTTTAAGCATACTTACTGGAACTGTGTAAAACCTGACATTTGTCTAAGATGTGTAAATGGAAAAACAAGTGTGCTCAAAAATAATTTGCATGTTGCTAAGCAGAAATATGTAAATGAACTGTCTTTGGGTACTTGCGAAGTAAAAGGAAGTGAAAGAGTGGTACAATGAATTCCAGAAATCACAGCAAAATGCTTCATCAGACTCATTGTGAATGGCCTTACTATTTTACTACTTCCAGCAAAATATTCTTGGCCTATGGCTGTGTGTTCTGGTGTTTTGCTGTGTTTTCTAGAATTTATCAAGTACTGTTGTGCTCTACACCAGATTTATCCAGGTACTTTTCTTGTTTTTCTAAGACTGGTACAATGAAACCTGAAAATGCATCTGGATAACTGAAATATGACAGCATGGCTGATTTGGAACAAACTACTGAAAATTAAAGGGCATAATGTGGAATTCAAACTAGATACAGACATAGATTGTGACATCTTTTCAGAAAATCCTTTTAAATTGCTGATGCTAGATGATTCTGAAAAAAGAGCTGCATGTTCATTGTTAACATATTCAGACTAATAGATGGTACCACTGAGTCATACACTGCTGACATTTGACTACAAAAATGAGTAATTACAGTCACTTTTACTGCTAATAGCACATAAAGAAGTTAGTTCTTATTATGTGGGGTCTGTGGCTTTTGAGAAGTTAGAAGCAATAAACAAATCTGTGGTAAAAAAGCAAAGGCTACAGGCATAGTAAATTAATTACAAAGCTTTTGAGGCATTTTTGATAGTATACAGAGCCATAACAAGCAGCCATGAAAATGCAAAAAACAGATGACAAGCATATATTACAGAGGTTTCTACGAACGATACAGTACCATGAAAATTTGTGCCTAACATGTCTAAATTGATTATAACCCTAAGAAAGCTGTAGCCTGGAAATTGCGCAATGAACAGGAAAAAAGTTTTGAAATACTGAAGAAACACTTATTAATGTTCCAGCAGTAAAGTATTATGGCATGAATGTGTCTCTGATGCTACAAAAAGACATAAGTCAGACTAGTATATGATTTATGATCCTAGAAGAGAATAGATGAGTTGCCAAAGGGTCAAGACAATTTACAGATGGGATAAAACAAATATGCTAAGATAAAAAAGGAAATGTCAACAACGGTGTATGGATCTGATAAATTTCAGAAATATGTGTATAGCTAAGAAGTTCAAGAAGATGATCATAAACTCTTGGAAAGCATATTCACCAAGTCCTTCTAGAAGATGCCACTCAAAATGTGGAAAATGTTACTAGGGCTACAGAAGCAGAACGTGAAATACAAAGCAGGAAATAATATACACATAGTAACTATACTTAGTAAAGTATATTTACTAGAAATGCATGAAATACTAGAGATTATTTGGTTAATACCATAGTTATCCATGACATAAGCAGTAAAAGACTTTCAGAACAATGTTAGTGTTCTTTGAGTAATATAGCCATGCCATAAAAAAGTGAAATAATTTTGGAGGTGTATTAATGCTGATTTAGAATTCTAGTTATTGAAAGGTGTTGCAAAAAAAGGCTTGCATAATCAAAAATCATCAATAAGGAAATACATTTGTTTTAATTTCCTGTCAAGGAAGAAATACTTTGTGCCCATTGCTTACTTTTCTTTAAGTTGACAAAAAGTTGCTTCCAATCAACTTACAAAACAAATTATTGACAAATGCATTAATCACACCTGGGAAAACTGATGTACAATCAATGATCAAGGCATATAACTGTGATTGATGTACACATGCAGTGCTATTTTAAACAACCCCACTTTCAGGCCTACAACTCTATCAGCTTCACCTTCTTATTGGACAAAAAAATGTGTCCTGTTGGGTCTACATCACATGACTGAAATTTCAATTAACTGACTTTCATCTGACCAAGATCAAAATACCTAATTTTCAAAATACTGAAAACTCCTTGACTAAAACTCATAATACTGAAACCTTACAATGCTAAAGTTCAAAATGTTAACTTGTAAACCATAGGCATACACACGTACAAAACCAGTGACTAACTCTTTCCAGAACTTAAAAACTACTTATGTACTGTCTTAAGAAAACCCACCAAACTAGGTGGGGGACTGTGCCCCCCACACTCCCCCTAACTATATATACTAACTCTAGGATCACACTAAAGTGGGGAAAAGGGCATATACCTTTTACTTACCTTACAGTAGTTTACACTCTGTTACTACTGCTGGGAATGCACAAAACATCCACCATATTACTTGAGATACTTCCCATAAAAATGTAAACAGACATACCCACATTTAGAAACACTACTACTATAGTGGCACTTTAAAACTTAGTGTTCTTTTGAATAAGGGTTTAGAAGGTTTGCACATGGTTAATTATTTTAATTGTTTTGACTGATGCAATTAATCAATTATTTGAGGCATTAGGTTTGTATATAAGAAGGCTTTTTATTGTGAATTATTCCTTGAAGGTGAAAGGTTGAGGTGCCAGAAGATGAATAAAAGTAAAATGGTGATTTATACCTCCTGACGTTTATGTGGTTTCTGTCTCGTGGTGTTAATTTGCTGTGTTTCTTGAGTTTTGCACTTCGACTGTGGATTTGGGTGTATATTAACATCTGTGCTTACAATGCTACCAAAATTCAGATTACTCTAGGATTTAGGGTACATGTTGACTCCCAGTTCTGATCTTGGAAGCAATAAAATATAGATATAATGGGGATATCTGGAAGAAATTTAAAACTGACACCGTTAATTCATGTGTTATGCTGTTGACGAAGTGACAGTTTAGATGTTATTTATGCTCTCTATAATGTGAACCTTCAGATACACAAGACAGGGGAAAAGTTAAACTAAAATCATTAGACACTGGTTCCCTTTGGGGAACTCTGGCACATCTAGTAATTTGTTTTCTTTTGTGACACAGAGGATAACAATTTGGAGTTTACATCAATTACTTAAGTTTGTGGTGCAGGAGTTTTAGAGCATTACAGTTTTGATAGGTGGGATCTTTAACTACAACCTGACTAGGGATTAGCTTGAGCATCTGGGCACTCAGTTTAATGACTGCCCTGGCAAATGCAACACCCCAGTAATGCTGCACTGCAACTGGTGTTACTAATTACATTTGAATCCATCCACCTGCTTTGGGAACAGAACCCACAATGTTCTGATATTCCCAGCATCACAGTCAAGTTTGCAACTGTTAATTCACTGACACTGCGAGTAGAGTATTAAAATACTGCAGAGTAACAACAAAAGCACTAAATGATCACAGGTGTACAAAAAACACACTAACAACAACACAAATTACAAGAAAGAAAAAATACACTAAGTGCTTAAACCCCAGTTACAACACTTCCTCAAATAGAAAGGTTAAGATTAATTTGAAGAGTTATACTAAAATCATGTCTTCAAACAAAACACAACAGTACAAGACCAAATGAAAGCATTTTTAATTTATGTTTCTTGGTTTTTGTTTGTAATGGTTGACATCTTTTTGTTGATTTATTTTACATGTATAAAATATTATTTTAAGCTTCATAAAATGTACCACAAAAAGTTAAAAAAAATTAATAGAACAATGAAAGAAACCCCCTAAATTGTGAAAGTGCTGATTCGTATTTGAAACACGCACACACACACACACACACACACACACACACACACACACACACACACACACACACACACACATAAAATAACTAAAACTGAGGGAAATAAGAAAACTTCAAAATAAAAATTACACACTTAAGGAATATTTGCCCCCAAAAGAGAAGTCTGTTTCATACACCTGAGAATAAAAGGCAGTACATTAATATAATACACACTAAAGTAAACTTTAGGTGTTGCTTTTACAGTATACAAAGTGTTAATATGCATTTAAAGAAAGGCGCAACACCTATACGTTTAGAGTGGGGTACTTTGACACACTAGGATAAAGTCCTTCACATCATTATAGCTTCACTTTTTTGCCTTCATTTTAATATTATTGGAATGAATTGTTAGCTGACTACAAATACAAAATTAAGGTCAAATGCAAATGGGGCATTATGCTTCTGGGATACTGTCTAACTGGAGAAGTACAGTGCTAGTAGACATGAAGATGCAAAGTTAGAGCACTTCAAGGAAGAAGCTTTGTGGTGTGTACCTAATATCTTGTGTGCATGTGTGTGTGTGTGTGTGTGTGCGTGTGTGTGTATGTGTGTGTGTGTGTGTGTGTGTGTGTGTGTGTGTATGTGTGCATGTGTGTGTGTCTGTGCATTTATGTACGTGTGCATGTCTCCATGTCTGTGAATGTATGTATATGTTTGCATGTCTGTATGTCTCTTCATGTATGTACATGTGCATGTGTGTGTGTGTGGGGGTTGTTTGTATTTATATATGTGCATGTGTGTCTAAGTGTGTGTGCATATGCACACGCATGTGTGTGGAGTGTGTATATTTATGTGTATGTCAGTAAATGCTGTCTTTGTTATTGCTCACAGCCAATGCAGGGTAATCACTCACTCATATCACCTTAACACACTTGGAACATGTTGCATATGGTATAATATAAGCAGTTTCTTTACCTGTAATGAAAATGTAATGTAATGTAATGTAATGCTATGATTGTACTAGGTAGAGACAACATGACTTTGTCTCAAAGCAGACAACATTTTGATTGAAGAACAGCAATGGTTTGATCTGAGGTTCACATGGAGCTCAGATGTTAGAAATGCCAGGTCAGAAAGATGGAATTGAGTGGCCAACGGCACCTTGTATGTCTTGGAAGGATAGTAAGACAGCTCTGCTTTTAGAATGCAAACCAATATAAGGAGTGGTTTCTCACCCACTGCCAGCAGCCTGATTGCCTGGTACTATCATCGGAGGTATCCTTTCCAAATGAAATGTCTGATTGAAGCTGAGAAAAATAAGAGTATTACCCTTGAACCATACGCAACACCCCCCTTTCATTCATTGTAATTCACACAGCCCACCTGATCCAGTGAACAATGGCTGAAGAATGTGGTTAAATTATTTTGTTTTTCAGCGTCCTTAAACAAGTCAAGGAAGAAAATCCATGTGACTTTTTATATTTCGATCTTGTTCCTTTCAGCATGATATCACTAAACATTTTGTCTTCATTCATATAAGGAGTTTTTATATGCAAACATTTTAATTCCTTCTGCATTTTTCTGCTGTTCTCCACAATAAGCTTAAGAGGAGGATATTTTTGGATTAAAATACTATGTAGATAATAAAATAGGTTGTTGTTTTTTGCATTGTAAGGTTGGCAATAAGCACAAGTAAATACACATTAGCATATTATTTAAAGCTGGGTGACAGTTAACTGTACAAAAAATGGAGATAAATGCATTGATTGCAACAAACACATATTGTTGCAAACACTGAAAATAAAAGCTCCACAGTAATAGTTTACAAGGCTATAACTGTACTTTGTAGCTTTATACCTTTTTTGCCTTCAAAATGAATGTCAACATACTTATAAAATATAAATATACTTTGCTCATCTGTTACACATTAAATAAAAATGAACTGCATTCTTTATTTTGGCAGTAGTTCTTTTTATATGGTAATAAATGATACATTTCAAAATGCTTCATTTAATAGGAAACTTTGCATTTATTTTGGATCTGGTTTCCTTGGAGAAATAATGATAACTGCATTGTCTTAAGTAATACATTTTAAGTAACTTGTCTATGACAAATTTTATGGATTTGAATTTCTCAGAAATCAGATAATAATTACTTGTATATGACAATGGAATATCTTCACATAGAAAATTTAGAAAAGCAAAGGCATTTCTGAAATTCTAACTTGGTTTAAACAATAGGGAGTCATATGTCATTAATTTTAATAATCAGCTTTAGAGCCAAGATTACCATATGGTATGCTTACACTATAAGCCCTTAAGCGAATACAAAACTGAAGGCATTTATTTGTCTGTCAGACTGATTGCCATATTAAAAAGGCTTCACTTACACTCTGCTGTATCATGTTATTAACTCTATAGGTATACTACTATTCTGGCAATTTAGACGATGGCAGACTGAGAACATAAGCCTAACAGGCCTGAAGGGTCCATTGACTCCTTGTCTATACTGAGTTCTATCTTATAACATATCTCAAAAAACTAAGGCACCATACAAATTCACTTTAATCCAAGCAGCTACTCCTGCCAAGGGTATAGTTTGCATGTGAAGAAACGGTTCTTCACCATTCATCTATGAGAATTATCTAAGTGGACATTCCTATTGCTCTGTACTTTTACTTTTGACTGCATTCAGATGGTCTGCCTTATTGTCTCCATTTTTGTATGACCACAATGGACTAAAATAATGTATTTAACAAGAAGACACAGGGGAAATAATTTTAGTTCATATAAATAATTGTCTAATGATTGCACATATGTGTTCTGCTTCTTTGCTAAACTAGAAAAACAGTCACATGCATTGTTAAAAATGAAAACTACGCAAGAAGAGAATTCTATTGCTGTATATAGGAAAGGCCCACAATGGGCAAAGCTAGGCTTGGTAAATAATGTTGATTATAGTTAGTAGGCATACATCAGATTAATTGTTGTGTTCTTTGTATTGTTGTGGAACTTGTATATAGATTTGATTTGTGAGTTATCACAATAAAATAGTGAAATTCTGTTGTTCGAGCTGACTTACTAGTACAACATTAAAATACCCAGATGTGGTACTGATGATCAGTACAAGGTAATGGATGTCTGTATTTAAAGAGATGAATTCATTGATTCATTTGTCTGATGAAGAAACTACTGAGACTACGAAAACGAATCAAGGTGTTTTTTTATTTACGCTACTACAATAAACCTGTGCTGTCATTTGAAATTTTCTGGATGCCTTCTGCAAACTGCTCTTCACTGGATTACTTTTATTGGATTTTTCTTTCTCCCTGTGTTGGTTGGGTGGTTGTTGGTTATTTTGGTTTTTCTCTTCTGTTTTTCTTCTGTTTTTTTTTATGGAAGCATTGGGATCGTGCCAATATCCAATATCCCCAGGCAATATCAGGAACCAGTCTTGTTAGAAATTCGGGAGTTTACCGGGCAGTTAAGGGCTTTTTGACCTTTTTTACCTTCTATATTAAGGTATTCAACAGTTGCTTTCAGTGCTTTTAACCTTTTCAACGCTAATAAACATTAGCCTAGGCAGTCAGCGAGTTATTCTGCCGTTCGTGCCCGCTATGCCATCCTCCATCGCAACGCGGCAGAACTCAAACATTTCAACTCATTTTACAAACGCTCCGCTTAAGGGGAGGTAGAAGAGGAGCGTCTGCGTTCCGATTACTCCGACGACGAGCAGTAGCAGATCACACAGGATATATCTTATAATAATGAACAAGAGGTAGGTGAGATGCAGGGACTAGAACCACTCCCTAGGAGATCTGAAAGAATTAGAAACCAACGCAAAACACATTATGAACAGTCTTTTTCCCCTCAGGGTTATCAGCACAGAGAGAAGACGAGGAACAACGGGCATCCACATCTCGGGCAGGTTCAGTTTTGGGAATAAGCAACGTCGAACTTGGCTTAGATATTAGTAACTACGTGGGCCCCATTTGTCAACAGGGGGGATACACTATTTACAACTACAGTCCATTAAATATCAATGATACCTACTTTACACTCTTTACTAAAGGTTTTTAAATATGTACCTAAAAGGAGTAGTGTCATGACTCAGGTTATCATTGATATCAAGCTTTTCATTAGGAAACTGAATTTAGAGCATCTTCTGGGTCAAGGGGAGGTCCATTCGAGTGCTGAATTACACAGAAGCAGTTTATACAACCCCCCTTTGCATCCACAACTAAAAAACCTAGAGCACAGGATAGAACAACAAATCAGGAGTCATTAAGGGCAGGTATACTTCCAATTTGACAACCCCTGAACAACAATTGTTACATGCCTTGCAGCAAAATACTAACATCAGAGTAATGGAACCTGATAAAGGGGGAGGAACAGTGATTATGGACCAGCTCATATATGAAGGCAAAATGAATGCCATTTTAAAAAATGAGGCTAGGTACAGTCCTGTTTCCCTCAATGAAATTCATATAGCATACCAGAGAATGGACTTGGTCATTAAAGACCTACTGGACCAGGAAGCTATTGACTATGGTACTTATGTTTTTCTCTGACAATCTCAACCTAGGGTGCCCTCTCTATATTGTACACAAGAATATACAGGATCCACCCATGAGGCCGATAGCAGCACAAGGATCTAAAATTTTCCCACTTTCCAAATATTTGGATTTCAAACTGAAAGGCTATGGCCCAAATCTACTCACATGCTGAAAGACTCATGGGAATTTCTAAGGCAGATTACCCCTGAACTTTGGAGTCCCAACCTCAAGTTTTGACCATTGACATAGTGGATCTTTTTTCTGTTATTCCACATGACACCGGATTATCATGGTTAGAGGAAGCACTTGTATCCAACCCATCATCTAACAACAATGACAATTTTGTCATTTTGCAGCTTATGGAACTGGTGTTGTAATAATATTTATTTTTATTTTCAGGGAATTTTACAAACAGACCGTGGCCATGGGAGCTAATTGTGCCCTGACATATGCGGACATCATTTTGTCCATTTGGGAAAACAAGTACGTGTTCAACAGCCCCTTTAGCAAATATTGGGTGGCATACTATAGGTTCCTAGATGATATTTGTATTTTCTGGACAGGAACTGACAGCCTCCTCACAGATTTCATGGAGTATCTAACTGGTACTACCAACTTTCTTACATTTACATATCAAGTTACCATGGAAAGGGTGGAATATCTGGATGTCATGCTTAGTATCAACAGTGACCACCAATTTGAATCTTCAGTATATAGAAAGCTGACGTTCTCCAATAGTCATATACATTACGACAGTGCACATCCAGTACATCAAAAGAGAGGGATCGTCAAGGGTCAGTTTGTTAGAATCTCCAGAATGACATCTAATGAAGGAGTTTTGAAGGAGTGAGGTGAGAACCTCAGTTTTATTTCAGGACAGGGTATCCTAGAGACATGATATACAACATTTATGAAAAAAAAGAAAAAAAAGAACAGGCAGATTCAGACCAATTCTGGGATTAACACATGACGAGGAAACCCAGACTCCACAGACACCACAGTTGGAATACACTAAAGCCTTCATTACACAATATAGTGCCAATTCCAGCAAAATAAGAGACATAATTAGAAGAGAATGGTAATTTGCAAGGCAAGGAAATGAAGGCAGTTTTCGTAAGGGCAATAGTATTAAGAACATAGAAAAGGGGCCCTTCCAACAATATTCCTTTAGATCCAGAAAGGGCACCTATAAATGTGGATCTTGTGCCCAATGCTCAGATATTGCACATTCAGAGGAAGTATTTTGGCAGCTAAAAACATGACTATTAGAGCTAAAGGATTTTATAATTGTAATAGCCAAAGGGTTGTGTATTTGGGGCATACTATGGGGGCAAGAATGTCCTTGAAACGAGAAATACGAATACATAATAATTATGATATACAAAAAGGAACACTACAAATGCCTTGTTCAAACACACACACACATGTTCTAAAGCAAAATTTTGTTTTTGTTTTTTAGTGTCCAGTTGGACTCTAGGGGACCATGGCAAAACCATTTTAGAACAGAGGGAAACATACTGGCAAATTAATCTGGAGGCAAATAAGGAACTGGACTCAATGATTATATATCCATTAAACCATACTAAAAATTGAAAGTTTCTATTTTTGTGAGGTTACATGGAATATTTTTTTTAATAATAAAAATTTTTGATATACTGGATTTTAGAAATCCATACATATTTTATTACAGAACATAAACTGTTTTTATGTATGGTTTTATAGTATGTTATAGAAAACTCAGGTTTTCTTTAAGTTTTAATTACTTAATTGACAAGGTAATGGATGTCTGTATTTAAAGAGATGAATTCATTGATTCATTTGTCTGATGAAGTTACTGAGGTAACGAAAACGAACATCAAGGTGTTTTACTTGCGTTTACTACAATAAACCTGTGTTTCATGAAATTTTGTGCCTTCTGGATTTAACTGCATCTTCACTGGATTATTACTGGATATTTATTGGCTTTTCTTCTCCCTCCGGTGTTGGTTGGTGTACTTATCTAACATCTAAATTATTAAAGCTAATAATAACAGAGCATTTATAATAAGCACATCTTACAACCAATAAATTCATTAATTTGTTATCCAAGACGATATTTATTGAACTACAGAAGTATGACATAATTCCATCTATGTTGCAAACAGGAATCTTGGGGCCAAAATAAATTGTTGTTGAATTGATTCTAAGTACATAAAAAAGAAAAGTTTGCCCCAGCTTTTTGTGTTGTCAAGACCATAACAGAAAATTAACCTTGTACTAAACTCATATAATTAGCATGCATTTTCCAAAAAATGCACACTTAAATGAATCTGGGATTGTCAGAACAAAATAATTTCCAACAATAATTAACAAATCTCAGGGATTAAGCCAATCTGTCTATAAAGTTCATAGTCTATTTTTACTGTGCTATTCTACTATGGGTAGGAATACTGATTTCACAAGAATAAAGATTAGTACATCTAATATATGCATCTTGATATGCTTAATGTTGATCATTCCAGCATACAATTATATTTTCTAAGTGCAGAACTAATTGGGCATCCCATAAAAGTTACTGACGCTCAACTTGGTGAGGGCTACAGTCACTGAGTTCATATGGCCATTGGTACAACAAAATGAGAATGTGGGAGACTGAGTAACATTGAGTAACAATTGGAAAAAATGGAACATGAGTGGCTAGGCTTAAGGCTCTAAGGCTGTTAGGCCAGTTATCTCCTATGATCTACCTTACCGCTTGGCTGTTTGTACACTATACCACTACTCTCACTGTTCAGCTATACTGTAGAAAATCCATAGTCGTGCACACTGCCCTCTGCTGTGCAGCATTACTTCAAATGCGTACATGTATTCTGTAGGTAAGTTGAGGCTGAGGGAAGCAAACCCCGGAATACAGGAAGTGGCTTTTCAATTGTTTGGTGCCTTAACTCTCTGTAAAAACAATAAAAACTGGATCTCAACACCAGAAAAATAACTTACTTATTTTAATCCAAGTACAAATAGCAGAGCTTTTGGGAATAATCCCTTCTTCAAAGCACATAATGACACACAGTTCAAATACAGAGTTTTTAAATACAGCACATGATCCCATCACCCAATAAGAGCTCAGCTTGTTGTACAGAGAACCTAAAGATTAAAAACACAGCAACACATGTAAAAAGTACATTCAAAAACAACTTAAAAACACAACAAATACAGGCAGTCAGTAGCAATATTCACTTCAGTTTCATTTCCCATCGTGTCTGGGAGAAGATGGGTAATTGAGCCCATTTCAATTTTCTTAGAAGAACAATTAAAACCCTTGTTAAAAAATCTTTGAAGTTAAATTTGTGATACTAATGACTTTTCAGAACAACTTTATCAGTGATATCCAGTGAATGAGACTGCCCAGTTTATTTCTGTAACAATGGATGTCAACTCACTGTTTACTGTCATCCCTAATGAATATGGCATACAGACTGTGAGAGAATATTTATGTAAAAACACAGCATTCGCAAAGGGGAAAACAGAAATTATTTGTGCTCTCTTAGAAGTTGAACTAACAAGTAATGGTTTCCCTTATTTGGAGAGCAGCTGTACCATCAAGAATCGGGTGTTGTTATGAGTACATCAATAGCAAATACTTATGCTAAATTATCCCTATATGAATGGGAGAGTATGCAGATATTTGGTTCCACAAACAACTATACTTATAAGATTCTGTTTTTATAAATACTTTGTTGGTGATATTTTTTGGTTTGGAAGGGTGATGAAATTGAGCTACTAAAATATGTTAGATTCTTTGAAACTACTACAAATTTTCTGAGATTTAAGTAGAAATATTGTAGAACACAGATTTATTTTTTTTTTGGATATAACACTTAAAAATACTAATGGGCTGATATCAATGAAGATCTATAGGAAGGAAGTTTTGGATAGCAAATTTCTCCATAGTTGTAGTATGCATCCTGGTCATGTTTTTAAAGGGATAATTAAAAGCCAGTATATGAGAGTAAGTAGACTGACTACAGATGCAACATTATGTAACCATCAGTTGGATATGTTAAGCGAAGAAATTCAGATGAGAGGCTATGATAATGGTCTTTTGAATGAAGCATCTAAGTATGTAACTAATGAAAGAGGTGGTAAAGCCAAACCATTTTTTGTGAGAACATCCACAAACTAACCAAATCGTAACAACAACACTAAGTTTCAGTACATCATGAAATGTAGTGTTAATACTAGTGATGTTACTGATTATATACAGAGAAATTGGGACATAGTAGCACTATGCTAGAGCTGGATAAAATAATAGGTGCATCTCCCAGTTTTACTTTTAAGAAATGCCCTAACCTGAAAGAGAAAATATGCTATAAGAAAATGCATGAAAGGAAGGACTAACCCACTAGAATAAAAAGAAAAGGTATTGTTCCATGTTATCTGTCTGAATACAGTTAGATTTTAAAACTGCAGGCTGACTGTGCACCTGGATTAAATGCTTTAGTTAGTTTATTTTATTATTTATTTTATTTAAAATATGTTTCTGGAGTTATTTCCTCTCCTCGCTGAAAACAGTGGTTCTGTGAGTTCTGTCAGATTCTTCGTCAACAGTAACAAATGTTAAATAAATAAATAAATATTTTACATTTGTTAACAGGGAAAGTCCAACTGGACACAAGTCCTTTTTCAGCTGAGGCCCAGGGAGAAAAGCTCCACATAAATAGTTTAAAATGTGTATTAAAACAAAAGCAAATGATACTTTTATTTAATACAGCAAAAGATCTAAAATATTTAAGAAATTTACACAAGTAGAAATGAAATTAATATAGCCTATTTGACCCTAGATGACATGCTTTTTCAAGGTGAAATAAATGAGAATGAATTCAGTTTTTGTCTAACAGTGCACCAGTGGTTAATTAATCTGTTTACATGTATACCACATGATATGGGGCTAATGGAAGAACAACTTTTTGCAACAGGTATTTATGAACAACATAATATTAATTTATATGTTAGATTAATAGACATAGTCTTAAAAACAAAGTACATTATTAGAATAATTAAATTAGATGAATTTTCTAAGTTGGCTATACGTAAACCCAAGTTTATTTTTAGAAAGGATAAAACCTTAAAAGAAATCTTTGAGAATAGTACTAAGCCTGTTAAAAACATGACTAGTAAAAACTTAGGTAACTTCAAATGTGGGAGATGTATGACGTGTAGACACATTTTAACAACAGGTAAACAAATTAAGATCAACCATTTATGTGGGCAAGACCTGCAGGAAGTTAAGGGAGAGAATTAATGAGCACATTTTAGACATTAAACATAGGAAAATGACTAATTCCCTAGCTAGGCACATTATGGCTCAGAAGGTCTTAGATTGCCATCTTGATGTTGGTGAGTTAAAATGGTACATTTTAATTTTCATTATTATTTTTATTATTTTTTTGCACTATTACACTTACAAAACATGTAGTTTTTACATATATATAAAAAATGTTGTTTGATTTTATAATTTAACAACATATACATTTTTGAAATAATTAATCATTACATTAAATTTTATTTTCTGATACTGAGGTGAATGTTGCTATTGACTACCTGTGTTTGTTGCGTTTTTAAGTTGCTTTTGAGGGTACTTTTTATATGTGTTGCTGTGTCTTTAAACTTCAGGCTCTCTGTATAACAAGCTGAGCTTTTATTGGGTGATGGGATCATGTGCTGTATTTAAAAACTCTGTATTTGAACTGTGTTCTATATGCATTGAAGAAGGGATAATTCCCAAAAGCTCTTCTATTTGTATTTTGATTAAAATAAGGGAGTTTTTTTATTTCTGGTGTTGAGATCTGTTTTTATTCTTTTTACTGTATGTTGTATTTAACCCATTGATCTCAAATGCTTAGTTGCACTCCTTGAAGCTGCCTTAACCCCCTGTACCATATACCAGACTATCCCTTCCCCAAGTGCATGGCATTGTAAAGTTCACTGATGCCATGCATCAGGAATCAGCCATTTGGCCGGGTCATGACAGGGTTAAGAAGGCTATAGTGTAGAACAATTCACATAAGCAAAGCAGACAGTGGGTGTATTTTTAGCGGCATTGCTATTTTATGAACTCCTTTGTTGGTAATTGATAATTAGGGTATAACAGTGAATCACAGGGACCATTATAAGACAGCCTAGCTGCCCTATCTAGCTGAGTGAGTTGTACAGTGTCATATAATAAGCAAATGGAGGTTGAGGGAACAAAATGCTAGACTACATGAAGTACCTCCATAATTAAGCATATTGTGAATCCCTTATGCTAACTGCTTCTCTGCACACTCACCAGAATACCAGCTCTATTCTTTTATTAAAGAGTAGCATCTGTCAGGGGCTGACTTCTGAGACATGTGCATATTAGTCTAAATACACCCAGCACTAAACAGTCATGCTGATTTATTGTAAGCCTTTCACAAGCTATTTACATAGTTTTTGTCAAACTGCTCACCCCCATCTCTGCACTTCTAATATAAACCTTATAAAAGCCATATGTAATTATCTATGAACCTGCTTTATGCCCCATTTCATAGTTACAGTGTTAACATTTTTAGCACTACCTAGTTCCTTCCCTCCTCTCCATTGAATTTCAGAGCACCAATCACATGATCTATTATCTATTTACATACATACAAATATTTTGAGCATGGGGCATTAATGCCCTTCTAGCCTGCCAATATACCAAAACAGTTGTTCCCATAATAAGTGTACATCAATGGATTCTCTATCATGTTACATGTGGTAATATATCTGTTTTCACCATATGCATGTTGATCTAAATGCTTTCATAGTATGCTCATTACCTTTATATAAATTTTCTTCAAATTTTTCTTGATCTTGTCTCAGACAATGCCTAATTTGTTTGCCTAGCTTGTTTATTTCATTTTTCAGAGTTGTAGTTTGACCTGTTTTCTATTTCATATATTTTTTATTTCTCACCTTAATCGGGTATCTTGTTCTTATGAAAATGTATCCCATGACATTGCATGCCTAGATCCTGATGTTAAATTTGGATTTTTTGCACTCAAGCAATTTCTCTTTCAAAACTTTCCACATTCCTTCTACTGTTTTTTCCACTGGATGCATCATTCTAATTAATTTTACATAGTGACTGTTTGTTTCCATATAATCTGTGATTAACCTTCTGTGCATTGGTTTAGATTTCAGTTTGGCAGAATTATCTAGCTACAAATTAAAACAAATTAACCTTTATAACTCCATGATCACTGCATATCAATGGTGGTAAAACTTGGTATGAAGGAACACAAACAACGTCTCATATTTTCTTTCCCTGGTATATATTTTTTTACAATCTGAAGTAAGTTTGTGAAAATATGCTATTAATAATTTCCTTACTAATGTTGTTGAATCAGTATTATTCCAGTCGTTTCTGGTAAATTTAAGTCCCCAGCTGCTATTATTCTTCCCTCCTGTGTTTCATGCAAGAAATGCATAAATTTCCCCTAGGTCATCAGCACCTGACGTTGGTGGTCTGTACACTCCAGTAATTGTTATGTGTTCCAGAGTTGTCTTTATTGTAACAGTTACACTATTCATAGTATTGGTGTTATCATTGCACATGTAATAATCACAGGTCTCATACCAATCTTTAATCCATATCATAAAACCTCCACCTGATTTTTTTGTTAGAATGTCTATTACAATAAAAGCATTTATACCCTGATGAAACTGGTTTCCAGTTATTGTTCTTTAACCATGTTTTACAAACAGTAACAACATCCTAGCATTAACAGTCATCAGAGATGCCTCAAATGTTATCTGTGAAATGTTATATTTTTGACCTATCAAAAATCCTGCCTTGTGTTTGTCAAATATTGTAAAATATCTGCAGCAAAAGTTATTTTCCCTGATCTTGACAAATGCATGCCATCCTGTGTGAACACAAGTGTGCCTAAAATTAGGCTCAAATACTCTACACATTTCCATTGTTTTTAACTGGGACATTTTTTCCATGTAGGTATTTACCCCAAAAATCTTTTCATTCATGGTTCATAGGTTCATAGGTGTGTACTAGGCTAATGGCCCTGAAGCCTTTACAAGTCTAGCCCATAGGATTACCCTGGGATCGTGCCATCCAACCTTAGTTCCTAGTGCCTCTGTCGAGTAGAGCCACTGGAGTGATCCCCAGAGTGAATTTTCTATTTCCCATCCACTCATCAAGATTTCTCTTAAAGAAGGCCAGTGAGGTGCTTTGTTTGACATGTATGGGAAGTCTATTCCATAGCATGGGTAGTCTCTGGGTTATGAACCTGTCTCTCCAGCATGTTCTGTTGATTGTGGTAATGAGGTTGAGGTCTCTGGAGCATGTGGTGCAGAGGGATTGGGATTTCTTTAGATGTAGCATTTCTAACAGAGCTGGGTCAGACATGGCTTTGTAAGTCAAGCAGAGATTGCCTCTAAGTAGGCAATATGAGACAGAGAATAGTTGGAGTTTTTTGAGTCTGTCCATATAAGACAAGTGTTTAAGGCCTAGGATCCTCTTGTGAGGTACTTTTGCAGTTCTCCAGTTGTTGCAGGTGTCTAGTGAGGTACATGCCAAATAGGGCATTCTACTCAATGATTGCCCTAATGAGGGAAGAGTACAGGGAAACAATGACCTCTTTCTTCCTGGATGCAAAACCCTTAGTAATGAGATGTGCCACATAGAAGAACATTCTGACCACAGTGGCAATGTGGTGGTCAAAAGAGAAGTTACTGTCAACCTGTGTTCCTAGATCTCTTATAACGCCTTCTGTGTCCAGTGGACTACCATCAATGTGGTAATTCAAGGGAACTGGGTTTCTCCCAAAGGGGATGAAGACACATTTTTTGGCATTGACCTTAAGGCCATGGTTCTGATACCAGTTGGTGGTCTCATTGAGACCTTTCTCTAGGATGTCAACATCACCTGGGGAGTTAATAATAGCTCCCAAGTTACAATCATACTCAAACTTTGTCAGCCAGAGTCCCTTCATGTTGGCCTGGATTTCAGAGAAGTAGATATCAAACAGGAGAGGATCCAGGACCGAACCTTGTGGGACTCCACTTGTGACTGGTTGGCAGTCTGACTTGGAGTCAGCTACTTTCACACTGTGGGTTCTATCTGTGAGCCAGTTTGCAACCCATCTAGTGATATAGGGGTTGATGCCTAGCTTAGTAAGTTTTTCTATGATTCCTGAGTGGGGAATGATATCAAAGGCCTTGGCCAGATCAAGGTAGGCTGTATGAACCACCTTACCTTCATCCGCAGGTCTGTTGACTGACTCAAAGAAGTTGACCAAGTTGAGCAGGCATGATGTACCCTTCACAAAACTAAACTGTGTAGGATCCAGAGTTTGGAGATTACCTATATCCTTGTTTATTAGGTCCATGATGATGGGTTCCATAGCTTTGTATATCAGACTCATCAAACTAATGGGGTGATAGTTCCTGGGGTCTGTAGTCACTCCTCCTTTGTGGAGAGGGATGACTGTTACCTGACTCTCCTTTCTGTATGTGACTTGTGAAAACTATGTTTTAATACCAGTACAAGCTCTACTCTCTAAAAGGGCTGTGAGTTCCCTACTAACAGTCAAAGAGTCCTTGTGGATGAAATCATTTTTACTGGCATGAATAAAAACAGAGCCATACTTCCTTACATTAAGGTGTTCTAAGGATTGTATCACAGTGTTTGTTTTTGCTCCTTGTAAGCCTAACACAATTCAATGCTCATTATTTTCTCTGTAAATGCAAGTATCATTTCCTCTAATAACTGAATCTCCAATTACAAAAATATATTTTCTGACAAGATCTGAAGAATCTTCAACTTCTAATTCAGTAATATCTGCTGTATCAGTTGTTACAAAGGAATGATCTTCATCACCATTAGTCTTATTAATCCCACTATTATCATTGCATATTATATTTGCAACCATACAATTCTCATCCAGCTGTATATCCACAAGCTTGAGTCATGTTGTTAACATCTTTCTTTCTCTTTTTTCTTACAGTGGTGTTCTTCAATCCATCCATGTTCAATTTTGATTTCTTCCTTTTCACCGGCACCTTACCTCTTTTTTCTACCTTCTTTTTTGGAAACATGCTGACTTTTTCTGTAGACTGAAGGCTTTCTGATAGAAAATTGTTATCATTAGCTGTAATCTCTGTGTTTTGTAACAAACCAGTGTCCTTTTTAATATATTTTCTCTTTACTTTACAGACAAGTATGTTTCTTTTTCTTCCTTGTTATTAGTTTTGAACTTCCTCATTTTTTCTTTTGTTTTTTATTTCCTTCTGAACACTCTGAATCCTCAGATTGCTGAATACTTGTATCCAGAATTCTAAAGTTGTCTGGAGCATCATCTTGTTTCATTGGGGTTGAGTGATATTTACAGACAGTAGACACATCCTTTCCTAAATGTGTTCTATTTGCTCATTGTCGAATATTATTTATCTCACCATCTAGTCATTAATATTTGTATCAACAGTTCTCCGAGCTATGCCAATTGCACAAGTGCAATCATCATCAGTAAGTCTAGATTTACTACTAATAATGGTAAGCAAATCATCCAGCTTTTGACATGAGGAACACAGATCACCAGTGTTATCAGTTGTTACCTTTAAACATGCACAGCATTTATTACACTGTACAAGATGTTTGTGCTTTAGCAAATCATTCATTTCATACTCATTTATCGAATCCATATTCAGCTTCAAATTAATAAAAAATTATAAATGAAAATAATAATCAAAATCAGTAACCAGAGAATTCAAAGAGAATTTAAATCAACTGCTGTGTGAAAAATCATGCAAACAATATATAACTAAACACTAAAGTAAGTGCAGTAAAGTTATTACTCTGACTGTACAAGTTCTGAAAGTCGGACAAAAGCTGGAATTTCTTTACATCGCATGCAAATGCACGCAGTAGCTAATGCTCACTATCACTCGCAATCTCGCCTCTTTTTAACAGTAAAGATCAATAAATCACAGACAAGACATGATTGTTTAGATAAGCTCTGGGTTGTACTCTCTACAGTCTTTGTGACTTTATAGCTGACTAGGTCTCTTAGGTTGCCTAGAATATTCCTGTCTAAAACATAACCCTATTTAACAATAAACAGTGAAAATTAAAGGTAAAACAACAAAATATTAATCAAAGTAAATCTTCTTGTCTACAAGCTATCCATTTCTTTCCAGTGGTAATAAATAAAATATAAATTCAAATAACATCTCCTACCAGCAACTCCATAGTAGATCACAAACCAAGACAGAATTGTTTAGATAAGCACTGGATTCTGTTTGATAAATTCAGTAATACACCTTTTGAAATGCTTAGTGTTCAACATCTTGTAATGTGTAAGCATCTTCTATACTGTAATATATGCCATTATTTTCATATGAATATAATCTAATTAGCAAATATAGCTGTGGCTGTTAATGTATATTACTTGATGTCTGTTCATGCATATTACTGAATGTCTGTTTAAAAATGTTTCCAATATATATATATATATATATATATATATATATATACATATATATATGGATCTACTTCATAACATTGAAATTTCATAATGCTGAATTTCATAACATTGAGACCATAACATTGAAAATTCAAAACACTGAAAACCCAAAACATTGAAAACTCAGAACATTGAAAGTGTGCTTCATAACATTGAAAACTACATTGCAAAAGTAAATAAGATCTCGTCTACCTACAACACTGCCTCACTAATACACACACTTTGTACTATGCTTCTGTAGGGGACAAGTCCCACCCCCCCGGTAAATTAAATATATCAACTCCAAGATCGCACTACAGTGGAAAAAGTTAATTTCCTAATCTCAGTGTATCAGTAAGGTTAGGAAATTAACTTTTTGCATTGTGGTGCGATCTTGGAGTTGGTATATTTAATTTACAGGGGGGGTGCAGGGGTGCTTGCCCCCCTGCAGAAACGTAGTAGAAAGTGTGTTTATTAGTTAGGTGTTGTTATAGGTGGAGAGAATGTTATTTACATATGCATTGCAGTTTTCAATGTTCTGAGTTTTTAATGTTTTGAGTTTTCAGTGTTTTGGGATTTAGATGTTTTGGTTTCAGTGTTATGAAATTCAACATTATAAAAGCAAAATAGAATAAAAATCACTGATATGTTGTTGTCATAGCACATTAGCCATATACTGCATAGCTTAAGTTATGGGCATGTTATCACAGATGACATAACATGACATTTTCATATAATATATTAACACTTCCCCATAGCAATATTTAGATAGAGCCATCATGTGTGGTAATACAGAACTTGTTAAAGGTCTACTTGAGTCTATCTGGTTCTGTTTAAGCAGTACATTAATCTGATAATTGGTTGAGCAAGCATGTGTAGTATGGCACAGTTTTTTTTCAACATGCATTACAACTTTTCAAAAATCTGGCAATTTTTTTACCATTATTTTTGGGGAGATTGCATGTGGCTACTTTTGTTTTGACAAGTGACAGTCTTTGAGCAGTTTCAGTCACTGACTTGTACCTTTGGCCATTTGTCACCCAATCAGTAGTAGAGGATCCATAATTAGTTTTAGTTGCAAATCTGATTTCAAGTGAATATGTCCATCTTAGTTATAAAATTGTTTACTGACACAAATAACACTAACAAACAGTAGAAGATTGTATCTAGCAATAAACATCATTTAAAAACAGAGATTGTATTCAGTAACAGAAGCTACCTAATAAGAAAAATTAAATGGACTATAACTATTGTAATTAACAAGGTGGTATATAGAAAGCATTCTTGCATGTTTCCGTTTTTTGATAATATCATTTTATACTAGCACTATTTATGTTGATATGAACTCTAATATTTAATTAAAATATAATAATGCTAACAAAGGCTGCAGGGAATCCAAAATGAATGAGCATCTAAAATATAAAATCTTCATACCAGGCATTTCATACCTTATACTTTTCCAGTACAAAATCAAACAGTAATTAGTTTCTATATCAGGTCCTACAATATTAGCAATTTTGCTTATAGTGGGTTTTATTCCATAACAATTTATGTGCTGGACAAGGTACTTTGCCAGTCTTGTGGACATTTGTAAGTGTTTGAGATTTTAAAATATGGGCTTTGAGTACTGTTTGTAAATCAGAATATGTTCAAACAGCTTGTTACTTTCTGCTTGATTTTATAACCACCTAGAGTGGAGCTGCATATGTATAAGGTGGAAGTAAAACCTGGGAGATCCCACACATTTCCGATGTTAAATGGAGCAAGAATGAGAAAAACTCTTCCTTTCCTAGCAATGACTGTGATTTAGGCAAATCCACTTGTGACCTAGGAGCTGTCAGGGGCAGCTTGTGCTATAGGACTGCAGGACTGCAGCCCTCCCACCTCTGCAGCCCTCCAACCTCTGTAGAAAAACAAAAAAAGTAACATTTAAAATAATCATATTAAAAAGAATAGAAAACCAACAAAGTAACATTTAAAATAAACATATTAAAAAAAATAGAAAACTTAAAATTATGAATCCCAGACACTCCACACACTGGACTCACAAACACAACTCCAGATTGTTTTGAAAGCAGTCCGGATAGGGGGAAAGGCAGACTGCACAGAACAGAGGAATGTCAGACTGCATCATCCACAGTCTGAACCACTGAGAAGGTGGGTTTTCTGCAGCTGGACCAATCAGTCTCTCACAGGCAGGACTTTACTGTGTGTGTGTGTGTGTGTGTGTGTGTGTGTGTGTGTGTGTGTGTGTGTGTGTGTGTGTGTGTGGTATTTTTGGTTCATGGAGCTAATACATGTTGGAGTGTGTGTGGTACTTTCAAATGGAGACTGTATGTTTGGGGCACATATGTTTGAATGGAGTCATGCTATGATTGGGGCAGATATGTTTGAATGGAGTCATGGAGCTTTGGAATGTGTGTGTGTGTGATGCCCCAGGTTCTACATGGTGGTGAGTGGAGAATAAGGCTTGAACCCTGCACCTTGAGCCCAAGTGGCAAGAGCCTGAATTCCCTACCCACACCATTTGTGAATAAAATTCAAAATGTTGCCTCATATTTGTTCTGTAAAATCTGTGGTTTCTGTATTATTGTTTCTTAACACAGCTAGTAGTGCAGTGGTGCGGTGATAGCATTGTTGCCTGACAGCTACAGGTTGTCCGGTTTGATTCTTGGCTGGGGTACCTTTTATGTGGAGTCTGCATGTCCTTCCTGTGTTTGTGTGTGTTTGCTCTGGTATCCTCCCATCTTACAAAGACATGTGTCTGGAGTGTTTCTTCCTATGCTTCTGCCAAAAATTGATTTTTGTTCCAAGTCAGACTTTCCTGGTTAACAAATGTTAAATAAATAAAAATGACAAGCATTGGAATTTCAGACTTTATATTCTTCAAAAAGTACATGGTAACACAAAACCTATTATTATAGTAAGTTTCTAAATTTATAAGATGGATATTTGAAATTTGTCCATATTTTTGGGACTGTATTACCCCATTATTGGCTTCATCCAGTTTTTTTGTGCCAAGGTTGAGAGCTATGGTGATAACTGAACTCACTGAATATGTTTGGGGGCTGTATTCCCCTATTACTGGCTTTGTCTACATGTTTTTGCTAAGAGGTTGAGAGCTATGGTGTGAACTGAATTCACTGAATATGTTTGGGGGCTGGATTCCCCCATTACTGGCTTTGTTCAGGTGTTTTGTGCAAAGATGTTGACAGCTGTGATGAGAACTGAATTCACTAAATGGTAGCCATTTAAGTTTCAGTCTTCCTCTCTTTCATAAAACAGATGATTTGGCATAGTAGTATGTTACTCTGACTGTTTTGCACCGGGGTCCTGGGTTCAATACATGGCAGTGAAATGTATGGTGGTAACACAGCATTTTATTCCAGTAACTTTCCAACATTATACAAGCAATGTTTAAAATGTGTCCCTGTTTTTTGGTCTTTTGCCCCCCCCCCTAAATTTTGGCTTTTTCCAGATTTCTTGTGCTGCAAAGTTCAGAGATACAGCTGAGTGTCAAGCAGATTTTACAAGAAGCTGAGAGATGCAGGGGAGCAAAAGTTTAGTGATGCTTATGCAAAGTTTGCTTGCATTGTTAATAGCACAACAGGTAGTGTACTTGCTTTTGATGCAGAAGGCTGTGGGTTCTACTCCCACAGTAAGTAAATGCATTGCTGATACTGTACTGTATTGTAAAGGGGTGAATGCTACAGTCCTTTTTGATGAAGTTACCTAGTAACTATGAACCTGTTATGAGTTTGCCATCCATTCCTTATTGCAATATTACTAGCCAATCATTTTTTTAATGCAACATACGCAATTTATTCCTCAAGGGCAACAGGCATTTTATTTGTAGTAGATGAAACAATGAAATATAAAGTTGTTTGCAGCAACCTCTTCATTAGTTACATATTTCTTTAATGTGGAATTATTTAGATGACTTACTTCTTCAGAGATTGTGCATATTTACTGATACTGGTGGACTGTAGAAGTCTGAGTAGACTTTTATGATAGAAATGTTCTGAATTGGGCAGTTTTGTCGTTATTGGTGCATGCATTTTGTTTCATTGTTTACTGGAAAAATGTTCTGAATTGGGCAGTTTTGTCATTACTGGTGCATCCATGTTGTTTCATTGTTTACTGGAAAATTTTCAAAACAAATTTAAAATGCCCTCTACAACTGTACTATATTGTACAAGGAATATAATTTAATACAATCAGAAAGGTGTACCAGACCATGTGTATGTTTCATGTGCAAGGGGCCTATGATTTGAAAACAGCTCAAAGTTAATCTTTATCTGCCCCTGGCAAAATGCATTTTCTTTGAATGTGGGTTTCAATGCTGTTTCAGAGAATGTGAGTTTCAAAGGCAGAAAAGTTTTAATGCTAAGTCTGTTTTCATTGTGAGATTGCATTGCTTTGCTTAGCAGATATCTTAGTGTTTGTGCTGTAAAATGCAAAATAAAACTTTCAAATGAAGTCCAAATCATTGTGTAAGTAAAGCAATATGCACATTAGTGTTTATGGGAAATGGGGTGAAAAAGCCAAGTAATGGTTTATTGGAATGGCTGCAGGGGGGAGGCTCCATTCGACCATGATTTTGTGAGGGGGAAGGGCGGCAAACATAAAGACAGCCCCGGCTAAACTATACCTCTCAACTGTCCAGATTTTCACAGAATTAATATATTTTTGCTTCTTATTTTTGGTTTGTTCCTCATAAAATGTGTGGTTTTCTTGCAAATAATTTAGGAATTGAGTCACTAAATAATGACAAACACTGAGTTTCAGACTTCATAACCTTCAGAAAAATGCATGCTAAAGCAAGACCTGTTATTTTATTAACTGTCTCAGTTTATACAACAATTTTAGTACTGTTTATATGTTCCTCCAGTATATTTGGCCTTGTCCAGATTTCCTGCATTAACAGGTTGAGAGGTATGTGCAAATAAATTGCTTTAAAGAATTAGGCATATACAGACCTCTCAAATGCCCCCTAATAATCCCACCTCAAAATGGCAATTTTGGAAGAAAATGTTGAGGGTTTACAATTAAGAGATAACTGCAATAATCAGAGTTATATATTACTTTTATTTCAGAAATGCATGTGGATCCTTTTATTTTGTCATCTGCTCAAGTTAGCAGTACTAATATTAAAAAAGTGTCCCTTCTTTGACAGGTTCCCAGCTGTATTGTACGGCTATTTTATATTTTTGCATCACATTTTTGGTCCATTTTTCATAAAATTGTGTTTTTTTGGCAAATTAGTGGCAAATCATTAAATACTGAAGTTAAAAAAATAATGACAGACATTTGAGTTTTAGATTTCATACCCTTCAGAAAATTCATACTAATGCAAGACCTACTATTCTATTATCTTTCTAAGTTTATAAGAGCAATATTTAAAAATTGTCCTTATTTTTGGGCCTTTGTCATACTTCTATGTATGGCTTTGTCCAGATTTCTTGCTCTGAGGTTGAGAGGTATGACAAATGTGTTAGGGCCATCACAGTCAGCCAGAGACATTTCAAATTGTGACATAATTGTTGCACCCCACTCCCCCATGTAGTGTGACTCTGGATGTGTCCAAGCAAGGCAAGGAGCAGTTATGCAGTCTAAATGTGCAGAGTACCCCCCCCCTCCAAGGTAGACACAAGTACTACTTTTATTCTTTCCTTGATTTTGCAGAATGTTCTGGTTTCTGTCATATTTTTATACTGTTGATTTATGCTTATTATTACTAAGAAAGTACCTGTTGCTCTGTGTTTAAGTAGCAATGCTTTAATGACCATCAGGTAAGCTTGTCTGAGATTGTAAGATGCAAGTAAGCTTTAATAAGCATACTGTTAAAGAATTGCCAACATTAAAAGCCTTTCTGTTGTTGCCATGCAGAGAATACTTGCATAACTTGATAATGTATAAGCATTGGGTATTGAAATGCATACAACAGGATTACATTATTTTAAGAAGCTCATTACATTTGTTGGAGACTTGCAGTCATTTTTGCTGGCTTTACCTGTAAACCAAACAGAATGCCAAACTATCATGTGTGGTCCATTACCTGTACAGTAATCCTTTAAGCAATGTATCTTGAGCTTGTTTCTTGTTTGATTTTCATTTTTTACTTTGATCATGTTTTCCCCATGAAACAAGTAAATAGTTGTTGTCAGGCAGCTGGTCTTTTTTAGATAAGAAACATTTTACAAGTGGGGGTATCACAGAGATTGCTACTTTCAGCATGTTACTTGGTACTTTAATAAAGCTGAATATAAATTATAATTAGAACTGTAGTGCAAGGAGAAGTGGTTTGAGTTGAGTGCTGCTTGTTTTTCTTATACTTGATTTTGACTGGCATTCCAGTAATGTATTTAAAAAGTAATTTATTTTTTCATGCCTCACAACCTTTTTGTTTCCATCTAGATATTAAGTAAGCTGTCATGCAGCTAATGCATTGAAATATTTTTTTTTCTTCTACACTTCATTTTGTCTTGATTGGAATTGTATAATGACGGTTTGGCACCCAGGGTAGCGTATTAAATTAAAGTTACAGTTTTTGTGGTTTTGACCATAACTCCTCCTCTTTCTAGTTGACCACACCCCTTCCCATTGACCCCACCCATTCAGCTGTCTCCTGCAGCCCCCCTTTGATTTGAAGTCACCAGCCGCCACTGGGAGCTGTTACTAGCTGCTGCTAATGATCACAAAGTGAGCAATGCTACACAAGATAACAACATCATAGCATGGTGGTCTGCCAGTCCAAGGTGTCAGTGGTCTACTAACACAGTATCTTGTGCCTGATAACAGAAATGAATCAATGCAGATGATGGTGAGAAGGAAGATGAAGAAGTAGAAGATTAACGGCAGCACCACTGAAAAGCTATAACTGATGCAAAACTATATACCATGGCATTCAATACATGCAAAAAGCAGACAGATAAGTATTATATTCACACAGTGACTGCTGCCATGGCCTTAACAGCATAGGGTGCAATCTGACATGTGAAAGTGTAGGACACCTGTGGCATCAGATCTAACCATTATTTATAGCTTATTTCTAGTAGTGCATGATTTGTTGTCATGATCTATGCAGGTACATGGATGTACAGAGGACAGATATGAGCAAACACATAGTGTAGAAGTAATAGATATTCACAATACAATGTAAACAGCTACCTATCTGCTGCAATGATATTCCATGTGGTGGTCTAACCCTTTCATGCTCCCTTGAGTCTGCTGCAGTGATATTCCATGTGGTAGTCTACCCCTTTCATGGCTCCATCTGTCTGTTGCATTGATAATCCATGTAGTGGTCTAACCCTTGTATGACCTTTGCACATTTAACAGCATTTTCACTACCAAAGGTCAGTTGCTGCATAAGCATGGCTAGGTTACCAAAGGTCTGTTATTGCATAAGCATCGCTAGATTACCAAAGGTCAGTGCTGCATAAGCATGTCTAGGTTACCAAAGGTCAGTTGCTGCATAAGCATGTCTAGGTTACCAAAGGTCAGTGCTGCATAAGCATGTCTAGGTTACCAAAGGTCAGTTGCTGCATAAGCATGGCTAGGTTACCAAAGGTCTGTTACTGCATAAGCATGGCTAGGTTACCAAAGGTCAGAGCTGCATAAGCATGTCTAGGTTACCAAAGGTCAGTTGCTGCATAAGCATGGCTAGGTTACCAAAGGCCTGTTGCTGCATAAGCATGGCTAGGTTACCAAAGGTCTGTTACTGCATAAGCATGACTAGGTTACCAAAGGTCAGTTGCTGCATAAGCATTGCTAGTTTACCAAAGGTCTGTTACTGCATAAGCATGGCTAGGTTATCAAAAGTCAGTTGGTGAATAAGCATGGCTAGGTTGCTAAAGGTCTGTTACTGCATAAGCATGGCTAGGTTACCAAAGGTCTATTACTGCTTAAGCATGGCTAGGTTACCAAAGGTCAGTTGCTGCATAAGCATGGCTAGGTTACCAAATATCTGTTGGTGAATAAGCATGGCTAGGTTGCTAAAGGTCTGTTACTGCATAAGTATGGCTAGGTTACCAAAGAGGTCTGTTACTGCATAGGCATGGCTAGGTTACCAAAGGTCATTTGGTGAATAAGCATGGCTAGGTTGCTAAAGGTCTGTTACTGCATAAGCATGGCTAGGTTACCAAAGGTCTGTTACTGCTTAAGCGTGGCTAGGTTACCAAAGGTCTGTTACTGCTTAAGCATAGCTAGTTTAGTGCTCATAACTTGTTAACAGGGTAGGGAGATAGAGTTGATCTGAGTTAACCTGCAGTACATTCCAGGGGTCTGACACTCTATGGTATATATGGGACTAGCATAAGACTACTGGGACTAGAAATGATGGGTTAAATCATTGCCATTGGAGTTCTCTGGCCTTAGTCATGCACTACTAGCCCACACCTATAATGGGTATTCTGTATAAAAGTGAAGTCATTAATAGCACATGTCAAGGGTGCCAGCTGACATAAGTGAGGGCACATGACTCATGTATGATCAGAAATCACATTTGTATATTCCTTCATCGGCTGTTCATAGGTTCATAGGTAGGTACTAGGCTATTGGCCCTAGGGCCTATACAAGCCTAGCCAAAAATGTACCCTGGCTTTCGCCACCCAAGAAAATTATTTTCCTGTGCCCCTGTCAAGAAGAACCACAGAAGTGATCCCCGGGGTGAATTTCCTATTACCCATCCAATCATCAAGATTTTTCTTGAAAAGTGCTAATGAGGAGCTCTGTTTGACAAATATAGGTAGTCTGTTCTAGAGTATGGCAAGTCTCTGGGACAGGAATCTATCCCTCCAGCATGTTCTGTTTATTGTGGTGATAAGGTTTATGTCCCTAGAGCATGTAGCTTGGAGGGATTGGGATTTCTTTAAGTGGAGCATGTCCAACAGCTCTGGGTTTGACATAGCTTTGTATGTTAGGCAGAGATCGCCTCTGGGTAGGTGATATGCAATGGAGTAAAGCTGGAGTTTTATGAGATGGTCTGGGTAAGGCATCTGTTTGAGTCCAGTAATCCTCTTTGTGAGGTATTTTTGCGGCCATTCCAGTTGTTGTAGATGTCTTGTGAGGTACATACCAAAAGGGGCGTTGTACTCTATAATGGGTCTAATGAGTGATGAGTAGAGGGGAATGATGACCTCTTTTTTTCTGGATTGTGATGAGGTGTGCCATGTAGAAGGATTTCCTGACCACTTTGGCGATGTGATTATCAAAGGAGAGACTACTGTCCACCTGTGTCCCAAAGTCTCTTATCACACTTTTGGTGTTAAGTAGACTACCACCTATATGGTAGTTCATGGGTACAGAATTTTTACCAAAGGGGATGACAATGCACTTTTTGGCATTGAGCTTAAGACCATGTCTTTGACACCAGGCATCTGTCTCAGTGAGGCTCTTTTGTAGGATGTCCACATCATTAGGAGTTTCAATTATGGCTCCTAGTTTGCAGTCATCTGTGAATTTAGTTAGCCAAAGACCTTCTGTGTTAGCCTGTACTTCAGAGAAGTAGATACCAAACAGGAGAGGACCCAGGACTGAACCCTGTGGTACTCCACTTGTCACTGGTCTGAAGTCTGATTTGGAGTCTACTACTTTCACAGTGTGGGTTCTTTCAGTAAGCCAGTTGGCATCCCATCTTGTGACATAGGGATTTATACCTAGTTTAGTGAGTTTATCTATAATTCCAGAGTGGGGGATGGTGTCGAATGCCTTGGCGAGATCTAGATAGGCTGTGTGAACCACCTTACCCTCATCCATGGCCTTGGTGACTACTTCAAAGAAGTCTATCAGGTTTAGGAGACATGAGCTGCCTTTTACAAACCCAAACTGTGTGGGGTCCAGGGTTTGGAGATCTCCAATGTCTTTGTTTATGAGTTCCATGATGATACGTTCCATGGCCTTGCAGATGAGGCTCATCAGGCTAATGGGGCGGTAGTTCCCGGGGTCTGTTGTGGCCCTCCCTTTGTGGAGTGGTATAACTGTCATGATGCGCCATTGAATGGGTACAAAGCCTGATGTGAGGCTATGATTGAACATGGTACTTAGGTGGGGTGCCAGTTCATTCTGTAGTTCATGTAGAAGGAAGCCTGGGATGTTGTCAGGTCCCATGGATGCTGTGTTCTTGGCTTTGGAGAGTGAAGTTTTTACCTGTGCAGCCATGATTACAGGAACTTTGCATTCTTCCGGTATAAAGATGGGCCCTTTAGGGGGTGAGAGGGGGGTAAAGTTAGCACTGAACCTATCTGCCAGGATGTTGGCAATATCAGTTGGTTCTGTATATTTAGTGTCATTGCGCTGTAACTCAGAGCAGATCTGAGTATTGCCACTGAGATTTTTAACATAGCTATAGAATGCTTTGTGGTTGTCTTTAGAATCAGTGGCAATTTTGTTTTCATAACTAGCTTTGGAGGATTTTATGAGGGATCTCAGCTTCTTACTGAGGCTGACCAGGGAGTTCCTCCAATCGTGGGATTTTACTCTTTTTTGCAACAGTTTCTTTCTTCTATTGTAGAGTTTGTTTATGGCAGAAGACCACCAGATTGGCTTCCTTTTTTGGAGGATAGCATCTTGGTTCTGTTAGGGATAGCACGATCCATGCACTCGTGTAAGTGCTTATAAAGTGCATTTGTGTAGGATTCAGCAGTCATACCTCTATTGTCCATCTGCATGGGTGTCATGAAGTTTGCCACTTCTGTCTTAAGAAGCGTGAAGTTGGCTTTGGAGAAATTTTTCACGGTTGTTTTCCTAATGGGGGGTGGGAGCGGGATGTGGATGTCTAGGGTGATTAGCTTGTGGTCGGATCTGACCAATGAGGACCTGACCTCTGGTGTGGAACACCGGTCACCCATGTTGGTGATGACCAGGTCTAGGATATTGCTGCCTCTGGTGGGGGTGTGGATAAGTTGATCCAAAGCATTGGAATTGAAGATTTCCAGAAAACGTTGAGCAAAAGAGTTGGTACATGAGTAGTTTTCCCAGTTAATGGTAGGGTAGTTGAAATCACCCATTATTAGAGTGTTGGGTTGCACCTTAATATTTTCCAGTGTATCAAGAAAAGAGGAGTGGGAATCCTGGGGCATGGTGGGGGGTCTGTAGCAAGCTACAATCTGGATTGCAGTTTTGCCCAGAGTTAGTTGAACTTGGATAATCTCGGATGCATTATGCTGAGCAACTAGCTTGGAGGTGTGGATATCCTGAATGAATATGGACACGCCTCCACCTTTAGTGTTTTGGTCCGGGTTTGGTGGCCGAAAGGTGTGGTATGAATTATAGCCTGGTAATGCAGGGGTGCTCTCTGGAGCTTTGAACCAGGTCTCTGTCACTGCACAGATGTCAATGTTCTCCATTTTAAGGAGTGCCTCGAGTGAGTGCATTTTGAGGTTTAGACTTCTAGCATTGAGTAGCATTACCCTCAGATTTTGCTTGCTTGTACCTGTTATGGTGGTGAATTTGTCATTTGAACCTTGCCTAAAAAAGGCACTATAGGGATGGCAAGAGCCTTTGCCAGTATCCGGAATCCCAAGGATGACAGGTGCAGGCCATCTCTGGTAAAGCAGCGTAGTCTGTCGATCATGTCATCCCAGGCAGACAGATACTGAATTCCCTTAGAATGACACCAGAAGCTTAGCCAATTGTTAAAGTCAATCATTTTGTCCTTGTACTGTGGTGTCATTCTGGGTGATGGCAGGATGCTACTCAGGGCTAGGGTCATACCAGCCTGGGCTACAAGATCAGAGAGCTCCTCCATGTCTCTTTTCATGTAGTCCAGGGAGGTATGTCTCAGGTCATTCACACCAACATGGACAATGACAGAGTCTTATTTGTACTTGTTGTGGAGTGACCTGAGTGCGTGCGTTATGTGGTGGATCCTGGCACCTGACAGGAACATCAGTGTGCCTGACTATAGAGTCACCTATGACTAGAGTGTTGGGTACGTTATGCCTTATGGGCTGTAGTTGAGTGGCACACTGAGTATGTGGACTATGTGTCATTTGAGTTGTGTTGGGGGTGGAGGTTGCTTGAATTTCTGCTTTGGAGGTCTTTGTTGTTTGGGCAGATTAGTACAGAGAGCCTCCGCGAATGTAGGTGTGTGTTTTGTGGTTCTGTGTGTGTGTTTTGGTGGTGTAGGTTTTGAGGGACTATGTGATGAGTGTGGTGCAGTGCAAGTGTTTACCTTCTCCTCTTGACTGTCTAGGCCTGTCTTTGGTAAAGAGAGCTTTGCTTCCAGTTTGGCTATATAAGTGCATCTCTCACAGGTCGTAGTGTTGGGTGGTAGGAGGAGAGGGTTGTCTGTGTACATGATGCAATTGCTGCATTGTCTCAAGATGCCCAGATTCATCAGGTAGACAGGAGAAAACACTGGGAGCTAACCATTAGACATGCCTGAATAGGTGCTTATTTATTAAGTACTAAAAACTGTTTTCCTCTAGACAAGTGAGGAAAGTTGAGTGCTGTAGTAATTTGTAACTTATTTAGTGCTTACAATGAGTTCTGAACAAGTGCTGAGATCAAAGAAACAGATGAGTGCTAAAACTAAAAAGCTGGCTAGTTGCAAGGGAAATTTTGAAAAACAGACTTTATGGTGCCAGGAATAGTTTAACCCCAGTTAAGTGGGGGGGGGGGGGGGCTTAGGAGCTCACAAACAGTTCTGGACATAGCAAATCCGTATCTGACCTGCCACAGGAAAGGGGGGAAGCAAGCTTAGAATTTTTTTTTCCAGTAAAGTGGAAATGGAGAAAGCTGGAACAGAAGTTAATTCAACGTTAAGAATCTTAGTGGGTTGGCCTTCACAAATGTTCTCTATTAGATTAAGTGAACTAATGACACTAGACTGGGAGGAGTGTCACAGATCAAATATACAGTATGGGCGGGCAACTGCAAAGCCACCAAGTATAAAACACACAACACTAGGGAGGGTGGGTAGGTGGGAATAATTACAGTTCCTAGCTGTAGCCACTAAATGAAAGTTTTAAACAGATCAAGGAGCAGACTAGAGAATGCTTTTAACAGACAAAAATGCACATAAAGGTTCAGACAGAGCAATCACAAACAGAAAATACAACTCTCAGTATGAAAAAGCAGTTTACAGTTAAATAATGTTAAAACAGTTTAAAACAGTACATAAATGCAGTGAAACAATAAAAAAGCTTTATAACAGTGCAAAAATATAGTAGATCAATTGTATAGCACAATTATAAGCGTTTCAGAAGTGCAATTCAGTGAAATAAGTGTAAGAAATAACTTAGCCTGCTCTTGGAATCTTAAGGAATTTCCACTTATGCAATGCAATCCAGAGCCTGACAATACAAGCAGAGCCTTTATAAGACAGAGGGTTTATATAGCAGTAAGAATGGAAGAGTTGGGAAGATCAGATTACTCATCAGCCCCTGCTATTACCCCATCACCAGCACATTCTCAGCATGGTACCTTTTAGCCCCATCATACATGGGTATGCACATAAGTGACGCACCATGTAAGGCTTCAGTTTGATCTGTGTAGTTATCTATAATCTCCCTAAACAGATGCTTACTGGACAACATCAACATGTATAGTCAAAGACAGCTCATATATCCTTAGTATCCTCTGGACCTCCATTAATCTCATTCTCCTCTGTACATTTCCCTCTTCCTGCTATAGAGTGCTCAATCATTGCAGAAGGGGAATGTTGTAATATAGACACATTTTCCCATGGCCTATGGTCCTCCTAACTGAAAACAGAGTGTGCATGTATTACTGTAACTCATAACCTTTAGGGCTTGTCACCCTGGAACTAATCATCTGGTCAGTATCGGTAGCAAGAGATACTGTGTTCTGGCCAGCATCTTATCTATCTCCTGCAGTAATAAAATCCTGATGAAACATTGCATTGCACATATAGTGAGGTACTGCACAGTAATAACATTGTATGTACAATACAGAGTTTAATAATAAGGCACTTCTTTACCCTCTCTTGTACATGTGTCACCCCTAGAGGCCAAGATGTTGCCTGCAGATGCAGGTGCTCAGCTGTCTATATGTGTATGTAACATATTCAGCATCAACATCAGTATTGCCACCTGGGATCCTGCAAGCAGGGCTATAACCACCTGGTAACATCTGGAATTCCACCATGTTTGTGAGGGGGAATCAGGTGGTGGTTCTCCACAGGTCTATGACATTTTGTCGAATGGCTATTCAGCAAATACCCATTCATCAAATACCTATTTATCAAAGCTGCTCATCAGTAAACAGTGGGTTTTAACTAGGCCATACAAGTGGTTGGCCAACCGAGTGACTGCAAAGAAAAAAACAATTTAAAACCTGACAAGGTGGGAGGCTCACACCTCCCCATGTGGGGGGCTGCACCCTCCACACACCCCCAACTAAATATACCAACTCCAAGATTGCACTACAGTGAGGAAAAGGGCAAATTCCAGATAGTGGCCAACTGCTGGTTTGCCTACTTAAAATTTGCTGTTCACTGAAGAGCAGCTTCAATATATTTGATGAATGAATATTCGCTGAATAGCCATTGGATGATATGTCATAGACCCGGTTCTCCACTTGTGCCATGCATGGTGGCCTTGATGGCCCTATTTGTGACTGGTTACTCATCTATGATACATTAACAACATGACTGCAATGCATGTGGTAAGCAGCAGTGGCCTTCCCACCACATTCACCTTGAAGATTAGGTCCTAGCCTAGGCAGTCTATTTTCCACCACTATCATTGGTTCACAGATTCACAGGTTTATTCTCCACCTTTTCCAAGGAATGCTAGGCCAAGCTCTCTGAAAGCATCCAGGAATACTAAGTTTTCCGCTGGTATAAATTGTTCCTGTCAGTGATGCTGTTGGACAGACATCCTATGCAAAGACAGGCATACATGCACTCGGAAGTGACACCCTTCACATAGGCAAGAACTATGATCCACATAACAGTGATAAACGGAGAAAACCTACACTGTATGTCAGCCATATATCTATGTTCATGCAAAATAAATCACGCTGAGTACATTGAAGCTTTACTGAGTTTCCTAGCATGCACTGGCCTTTCATCATAGACCAAATGTATGTTATACTACAGCTTGCATAATTCATAAGCTTCATTTGTATTTAATGTTCTGGAATTGCATTAAATTCTGATACTGCACTTCTAACTCTTTGGTCAGTGAATGTCTATGGCATTAACAGATCAGTACTGAAGTCTGCTGGTAGATGTTGGCGGGCAGCAGGAACAGGGAACTCCTTAAAACCGAGAAGAATTGCGTTTCTCAAGCTATGTTGTACACACATATGTATGGATGTCATAGGACTGCAGTTTTATTCTTCAGTAGCATTAGTATCTGACAAAAGCTTGATGATGGCATCTACATCACAGTGCCCAGGTGTGTCCTGTGCTCCTGGAATGAGCAAAGCACCTTGATAATGCTATCCCTCATGCTACTGTACAAGGGCCACCTTTTTGGGCAAAAGAGAGACCTTTCCTCACTAGACAGATGAGTTGGAAGAAATGACTGCTGACCTCTACCATGAACAGGGACCCATCATACATGCCTGTAGCTGTGCTATTGTTACAATGATCTGTGAAGAAGTGGTCCCGGCATCTGCTTGGTCTGACCTGTGTGATGACTGTTTGAGGGCTCTGTCAGTGGCAGGTATCAATGTTGGTGTCAGTAGCACATGATGATATTAGGCAATGTAGTATTTTTACCAACATTTCTTATCAAACATGTATTTCCTGTAATATTCTTTATAAAATCATAGTATACAATTTACATTAATTTAAATGCCTCATTCACTTCTTAGGCTCCATTATGCCATAGAGTTCAGTAATAAAAAAGGAAGTTCAGGGGTATGATGGATGAAATGTTTATGCTAGAAAAGCAAAGAACAAAGTGATGTGTCAGATGTTCCACTTTCACTTCTTAAGTACGAGATGGAGGCTGTTGCATTGTTCTTCATTTCATCGCATTTAACCAGTGATGATCCCTAACATCTGACTTGTCCAGCAGAAATGGTCTCTTGTAGTTTAATTATTTGCTTACTAATCACATAGCAAGGCAGCAATATTACTTATCTTTATCAAGAACTAGAAAACCTTGTTTCCTGTTGGACTATCTGTATAGCATCATGACTTGTTTAATATGTTCAGTTTTAAAACAATGCCAGACATGCAATGTTTTATACCAACAGCATGCTAAAAAAAGAAAATGAAACAGTATACCAAACAAAAACAATCAATGGCAAAGACTATGATAAAAGACAGATCACAGTTCAGGGTCATTTTATTGCATTTATCAATTATTTATTGACATTTGATTACCAGGAAAGGGTGATTGGGTAGATGCCCATTTTCAGTTGGCCTGAAGAGAAAAGCTGCAAAGTATTACAAAAACATTTTAAGAACAGTAATTTTACAATCTTCAAAAATAATACAAGAACATCTGCAGTTTAAGTAATTATACCAAATTAGACATAATATGAAAAGATTGGTTAAGAATAGGTAAAATTTAAATGACAATAATTTAATATTTAGAGACATTTTAGCCAGTTTAGAGAAATTAAAGGTAAGCTTGCATAATACAAACAGGAGTCCTGAGCACTCAAAAACTATTGCTTCAAAGCCTGGGAATCGAGCGTTGTAGTCTGCTGCTTGGACTCAAACTCGAGTATGACTTCAGACTAGCAACTGCTGCACCTTAACCAACCACATTATTTGAGTTTAATTGAGGAAAGTACAGAGGAGGAGTTTAGGGTTAGGGCATGGGAGGGAGATATTAAGGAGCAGAAAGTTAGTTTTAGAGTTAAGGAGTAGAAGGCCAGTTTTAGGGACAGGGAGCAATTAGGGAATTTAGGTTTAGTAGGAGGTTGGAGTTTTATGTTTAGGAAATTATCAGGAATGTTAGGGTTAGGGAGAGGGAATGGAGTTTCAGGGTAAGGGAGCAAGGACTCTGTAAACTGGTTGGGAGTTTTAGGTTCAGGTAGGGCTACAGGGTATATGGTACTGGGTCAGGTGTTGGAAGGGCTATGTAGTTACAGGAGGCTGGTCTAGTGTGAGTTGTGCAGTTGCTTTTTTGAACAAGTGTCAGTGAATAAGTGTGTCACATGCTACTAGCACCAGCACACCTGTAGCTGACCCAACAAAACATGCAGACTGAACGTTTCTTGGCCATCTTTTCTGGTAACTACTCTACTCTGCCTAATCATAAAGATGCTTTGTTTCCTGTGTTCTGTTCAATCTAAACCTACCAACCATCACGACTTGAACTCATTAATTCTCAGTGAGAGTTACAACTGAAGGAAAGGTCCATCATCCAGGTAGCCTTGGAGACGATTTGTTCTCTCACATCAGGTTTGTTCCTAAATGTAGAGAGTAGAGAGTAGAGAGCTGAGAGCCATTTCATTGAAAATTACACAATGACATCTCAGCTAAATGCATAGACATAAACACCTACATACACACCTCCACTCACTCACCACTCATACCCAAATACAAAATACACAATTTTTTACCATGCCTCAAGCCTCCTGCCCTCAAAAATGTATACAGCCACCTCTGACTATGCACTTAGGTTCATAGGTTCATAGGATGGTACTAGGCTATTGGCCCTAGGGCCTATGCAAGCCTAGCCATAACAATTCCCTGGATATTTCTTCCCACAATATTTACTTCTCTGGACCCCTGTCTAGCAGGTCGACTGACATGATCCCCGGGGTGAATTTCCTATCTCCCATCCAATCATCAAGGTTCCTTTTGAAGAGGGCCAATGAGGCGCTCTGCTTGACATGTATGGGCAGTCTATTCCAGATTATGGGGAGTCTCTGGGTCAAGAACCTATCTCTCCAGCCTGTTTTGTTCATTGTGATGACAAGGTTTAGATCCCTGGAGTGTGTGGCTCTGAGGGATTGGGTTTCTTTAAGTGTAGCATGTCCAACAGCTCAGGGTTTGACATGGCCTTGTATGTTAAGCAGTGATTGCCTCTGAGTAGACAATATGCCACAGAGTATAGCTGGAGCTTTTTTAGATGGTCAGTATATGGCATCTGCTTTAGGCCTGTGATTCTTTTAGTGAGGTATTTCTGTAGCCTTTCCAGCTGTTGCAGATGTCTTGTGAAATACATACCAAACGGGGTATTATACTCTATAATGGGTCTAATGAGGGTTGAGTACAGTGGGACAATGACCTCCTTTTTTCTGGATGAAAAGCCCTTAGTGATGAAGTGTGCCACATAGAAGGAATTCCTGACTGTTGTGGCGATGTGGTTATCGAAAGTGAGACCACTGTCCACCTGTGTCCCTAAGTCTCTCATCACACTTTTGATGTTTAGTGTCCTACCACCTATGTGGTAATTCATGGGTACATGTTTTTTTCCAAAGGGGATAACTATATATTTCTTGACATTAAGCTTGAACCCATGGCTCTGGCACCAGGCATCTGTTTCTGTAAGGCCCTTTTGTAGAATATCCACATCATTTGGGGATTCAGTAATGGCTCCCAGTTTGTAGTCATCTGTGAACTTTGTTAGCCAGAGTCCCTTAGTGTTGGCCTGTACTTCAGAGAAGTAGATGCCAAACAAGAGTGGTCCCAGGACTGAACCCTCAGGTACTCCACTTGTCACTTGTCTGGAGCTGGATTTGGAGTTGGCTACTTTTACAGTCTGGGTTCTGTCAGTAAGCCAGTTGGCAACCCATCGAGTGATGTAGGGATTTATGCCCAGCTTAGTAAGTTTATCTATGATTCCAAAGTGGGGGATGGTGTTGAAGGCCTTGATGAGATCCAGATAGGCTGTGTGGACCACCTTACCCTCGTCCACAGCTCTGGAGACTGATTCGAAGAAGTCAATCAGATTCAGGAGACAAAATCGGTCCTTCACAAACCCAAACTGGGTGGGGTCCAGTGTTTGAAGGTTGCCAATGTCTTTGTTTATAAGTTCCAAGATAATGCTTTCCATGCCCTTGCAGATCAGGCTTGTCAGACTGATGGGACAGTAGTTCCCGGGATCTAAGGCGGATCCCCCCTTGTGGAGTGGGATAACTGTAGCTGTGCACCATTCAGTGGGCACGAAGCCTGAGGTGAGGCTATGATTAAACATGACACTTAGGTGAGGTGTCAGTTCATTTTGTAGTTCATGTAGTACACAACCTGGGATGTCATCTGGTCCCATGGATGTTGTATTCTTAGCTTTGGAGAGTGCAGTTTCTACCTGTGTGGCCATGATTACTGGAATTTGGCAATCTTTTGGTATTGAGATGTGCCCTTTAGGGGGTGAGAGGGGGGTGAAGTTGGCACTAAATTGATCTGCCAGGATATTGGCAATTTCCTTGGGATCAGTATATTTAATGCCATTCTGTTGTAGCTCAGAGCAGATCTGATCATTGCCATTTAGATTCTTGACATAACTATAGAATGCCTTGTGGTTGTCTTTGGAATCTTTGGCAATTTTATTTTTGTAACTAGCTTTTGAGGATTTTATGAGGGATCTCAGCTTCTTACTGAGGTTGGTGAGGGAGTTTTTTTGCATCCTGGGATTTTTCTCTTTTCTGCAACAGTTTCTTCCTTCTGTTGTATAGTTTGTTTATAGCAGAGGACCACCAGATTGGCTTCCTTTTTTTGGAGATGAGCATCTTGGTTCTATTTGGGATGGCACAATTCATGCACGAGTGGATGTGCTCGTATAGTGCCTTAGTGTAGGATTCTGCAGTCGAACTTTCAGATCCCGTCTACATAGGTGTCATGAAGTTTGTCACTTCTGATGTCAGTAGCATGAAGTTGGCTTTGGAGAAATTTTTTAGGAGGTTTCCTTACTGGGGGTGTGGGTGGGATGTGGATGTCAAGGGTGATTTGCTTATGGTCAGACCTGACCAATGAGGGGGTGACCACTGGTGTGGAGCATCTATCTCCCAAGTTGGTAATGACCAGGTCTAGGATATTGGAGCCCCTGGTGGGACAATGGATTAATTGATCCAGGGCATTGGAATTTATGAATTCCAAGAACCATTGGGAAAAGGAGTTGGTACCCAAGTAGTTTTCCAAGTTAATGGCAGGGTAGTTGAAATCACCCAGTATTAGTGTGTTTGGTTGTATCTTAATATTTTCCAGTATGTTTAGAAAGGTGTAGTGAGAATCTTGGGGCATGGTGGGGGATCTGTAGCAAGCTACAATTTGGATTGCAATCTTACCTAATGTTAGTTGCACCTGGATAATTTCAGATGCATTGTGCTGGGCAACTAGCCTGGAGGTGTGAATATCCTTGGTAAATATGGACACTCCTCCACCTTTAGTGTTTTGGTCTTGGTTTTGTTGCCGAAAAGTGTGGTAAGAGTTGTAGCCTGGTATTGCAGGGGCACTTTCTGGAGCCTTGAACCAGGTCTCAGTTACTGCACAGATATCAATGTTCTCCATTTTTAGGAGTGCCTCGAGAGAGTGCATTTTGAGGTTTAGACTTCTAGCATTGAGTAGCATTACCTTCAGATTTTGCATGCTTGTATCTGTTACGGTGGTGGTTTTATCTTTTGAACCTTGCCTAAAAAAGGCACTATAGGGTTGGCAAGAGCTTTATCTAGTAACCTGAATCCCAGGGGTGACAGGTGCAGACCATCTCTGGCAAAGCATCGTGGTTTGTCGATCATGTCTTTCCAGGCAGACAAATACTGGATCCCCTTTGAATGACACCAGAAGCTTAGCCAATTGTTGAAGTCAATCATTTTGTCCTTATACTGTGGTGTCATTCTCTCGATGGCAGGATGCTACTCAGGGCTAGGGTCACACCTGCCTGGGTCACATGATCCAAGAGCTCTTCCATGTCTCTTTTCATGTAGTCCAGGGAGGTACGTCTCAAGTCATTCACTCCAGCATGGACAATGACAGAGTCGTATTTGTACTTGTTGTGGAGTGACTTGAGTGCATGCGTTATGTGGCAGATCCTGGCACCTGACAGGCAGCTGACTGTAATTTTCTCCTTATTCAGCCTGGTGAGTGGGACATGACTGTGCCTGAATATGTTGTCACCTATGACTAAAGTGTTGGGTACACTGTCTTGCCTTAGGGGCTGTTGTTGGGTGGCACACTGGTGTTGTGAGCTATGTGTCACTTTGGTTGTGACTGGTGATTGTTTGCATTTCAGCTTTGGAGGTCCTTATTGCTTGGGCAGGTTAATGTTAAGGGCCTCCGCATATGTGGGTTTAGTGTTGCTATGTGTGGGTGTTGATGGTGTGGATTTTGAAGGGCTATGAGTTGCTTGAGGTGTGGTGCAGGTGTTAACCTTCTCCTCTTGACTGTCTAGCACAATCTTGGCCGGAGAGAGCTTTGCTTCCAGTTTGGCTATGTAAGTGCATCTCTCTCAGGTTGTAGTGTTGGATGGTAGGAGGAGAGGATTGTCTGCGTACATGAGGCAGTTGCCGCATTGCCCCAGTATGCCCAGATTCACCAGGTGGACAGGAGAAATCACCAGAAGCTGACCCTTGGAAAAGCCTGTTTAGGTGTTTTTTTTGTAAAGTACAAGAGCTGCTTTCCCTTACCTTTGCAAGGTACTTTGCAATTATAGGTTGTTTAGTGCCTATGATTAATTTCTCCTTATTGACAAGGAGAGTTGAGTGCTTGTATCAGTTTCAGACTTCCTAGTGCTTTCCAGCAGATTCTAGAGCAAAGTCTAGTCACAGTGGATCAGATTTTAGTGCTACTACTGAGAAACCAGCTAATTCTAAGGGAAAATTTGAAAAGCAGACTTTCTAGCACCTGGAATAGTTTAACTGTAGCCTTGCAGTGCTGCACAATGCCAAAAATGCACAAACACACACGTTTTTAAGTCAGAAAGTTGAAAGGGATAGATATCAGCCCAAAAAGGCTAATAAAATTACAATTTCAGAGCTGGAAACCACTCCTCTAGCGTTAGATAGGCAGTACAATGCTCACCAGTCCCACTGTTAATCAGTAGGACTTCCCTCTACCACAGCAAGGTCTGGATAGCTCTGAATACAGAAAATAAAGTCCTGAGACAAGCAAAGCCTGGGATATGGACTGGATAAGAAATGTGGGAAACGAGCAAACAAGATAGTATATATTTTTTGTTGAAACAGGCTAAACAATGCAATAATACAGTAAATAAACACAGAAAAGGCTAACACACTTGAGTGTGTAGTCCTAAACAGTAAATGCAATTAAAACTCTACAAAATTAGCAATTTAAAACTTTTTAAATGAAACAAGGCAAGTGCACAACTGAAAAATTATTTAAGAGGCAGTAGTACAGCAGAATAAGTAGCTAGTCTACATATACAGAGACGTCTATATATAAAGAAAAGCAGCTAAAACACACAAACAATTCAGATGCAGTGCAACCTAGAGCACTTGAGTTGTAGCAATATTAAGGCAATTACAGTTATAATAAATGCTCTAAAATATACTCTATATTTCCAAAATGTTTGAGAAGCACAGTCAGAACACATGGAGATTCAGGCAATTTTTTTTTTTTGAAAGGGAAAAAGGAGAAACAGAAGGCCTTATCAAATGTTCTCTCTGTATTAGGTAGAATGAGGTAATGACACTAGACTGGGAGGAGTGTCCCAGATCAGATTTACAGTAGGGGTGGGCAACTGCAAAGCCACCAAGTATAACAACAAGACACAAACAGGGAGGGAGGGTAGGGACCAATACTAAAGCTATTAGCCTACAAACAGTAAACACTACAGAAAGCCACAAAATGAAAGTTTTTAAACAGATAAAGGAGCAAAGAGACTACAGAATGCTTTTAACTGTAAACAAATCAGTTACCCGTGCAGATTAGTTAATAGCAATAAAATACACTAAAACTATGCAGTAGGCAATAAAAAGTGTTATATTTAAATTGCTAGAAACAATAATCAGTATAAATAATCCAAAAAACAGGATACTTATATATCTCAGATCAGAGTTGTAGTCAACGCCCCTCCTCCACTCTGCTCAGTGTATAGACAGAAATCCTCTCAAAGTTAGGGCTTAAATACCAGAAGATACAACTTTAGACTACTTTTTTTTTTTTAAAAAGCACAAAAGAACCAGCCCCCACTAGCCAGCAGCCAATTAACACAATCTAGCCAAGGTAAAGAAAGGCTTCTGCTAATTCAAGATGGCCTGTTCACGTGCTTTGAACAATCACTGTAGAAACAAACAGGCCCAGAGCCAGCAAATCTGAACTAGGACAATACTAAAGCTATTAGCCTACAGACAGTAAACACTACAGAAAGCCACAAAATGAAAGTTTTTAAACAGATAAAGCAGCAAAAACACTCTACAGAATGCTTTTAACTGCAAACAAATCAGTTACCCCTGCAGATTAGTTAATAGCAATACAATACAGTAAAGACTATGCAGCAGGCAATAAAAAGTGCTATATATAAATTGCTAGAAACAATAATCAGTATAAATAATCCAAAAAAAACAGGATACTTATATATCTCAGCTCAGAGTTGTAGTCAACGCCCCTCCTCCACTCTGCTCAGTGTGTATAGACCCTTCCTGTGGGGTAAGTGCCACTCAGGACACAGAGCAACACAAACACTTATCTTGTATAGCCTTCATGTAGCCCACTCTCACCATCCACACTGCGCACCAAAAACACACAATATATCCCATTATGTACACAAACTTAACAGGAAACCCAGACACACTACAAGCTTCTGACCACACAGAGCAATTCAAGATCACTCACTACCTTTCCACCATGCACAAACACATTCTCCGCTACCTCTCAGCCACTCACACACACACCACAAACATCAGACCACACACATCACAGCACTCAAAATACTTACACAGCTAACCCTGATCACTCACTAAATAATTATGCAAATACTTAAACATGATTGTCAATCAGTAGATCAGTACCAGAATTTGTAGTTTATTGGCCGTTTGACCAGTTTTTCCATCTCTTTTAACTTTCTGGTTTAAAAGCCCACTTTTGCACTTATTTCCCACCTTTCCTGTAACTAGTCTAGTCCAGATACAAATTTGCTGTATCCAGGACTGTTTGTAAGCTTCTGAGTAGTGCCAAAGTCTGCTCTTCAATTTTTCCCTTAGATCTGCTAGTTCTCTCCTCTCCTGCACTTTAACTAGCTTATTAGTCTAGCACTTTACCATACCAGACTTCTTGTAGCAATTATTGTCGCTCACAAAAGTGCTACTAGCACTAAACGTTCTACAAGGAAACAGATCCAGTACTTATTATTAATGCCCAGCCCTCCAGGCATGTCTAAAGGTCAGTTCTCTGTGCTTTCTCCTATTAACCTGGTGAACTTGGGTATCCTGAGTCAATGTAGCAACTGCCTCATGTACACCAACAACGCTCGCCTCTTACCTCCCAACACTCAGACTTGCGAGAGATGCACTTATATATCCAAATTGGAAGCCACGCACTCTCCAGGCAAGACCGGAATAGCTGGTCGGGAAGAGAAGGTCAACACTTGCCCCACACCACATGGAACACATAGCACTCCAGAACACACACCAGCACTGCCTTCACATAAAAACACAAACCACACACCCACCTTCACGGTGGCTCTCAATAAACATCTACCCAAACAGCAGAGAGCTCCAAGGCAGAAATGCACTCGACCACCACAACACAACACTAATCACGAGACACGTAACTCTCCTAAACAGTGTGCCAATCAACCAAAGCCCCTAAGGAAAATCAGCATGCCAAGCACACTAGTCATAGGTGACTCGATAGTGAGGCACACTGATGTCCCACTCGGTAGGTTGAATAAGGAGAAAGTAACAGTCAGCTACCTGTCAAGTGCCAGGATCCACCACATAACACATGCACTCAGGTCCCTCAACAACAGGTACAAATATCACTCTGTCATTGTACATGTGGGTGTGAATGACCTGAGACATACCTCTCTGGACTACATGAAAAGAGATATGGAAGAGCTCTTGGATTATGTAGTCCAGGTGAGTATGACCCTAGCCCTGAGCAGCATCCTACCATCTCCTAGAATGAAACCACAGTACAAGCAGAAAATGATTGATTTCAACAACTGGCTAAGTTTCTGGTGTCATTCTAAGGGGATACAGTATCTGTCTGCCTGGGATGACATGATTGACAGACCTCGATGCTTTGCCAGAGATGACATGCATCTGTTACCCCTGGGCTTCTGGATACTGACCAAGGCTCTTGCCACCCCTATAGTGCCTTTTTTAGGTGGTGTTCCGAAGACCAAATTACCACCATAAAAGCTACAAACAAATGCAATCTGAGGGTCATGTTGCTCAACGCTAGAAGTCTAAATCTCAAAATGCACTCGCTCGAAGCACTCCTTAAAATGGAGAACTTTGACATTTGTGCTGTAACAGAGACCTGGTTCAAGGCAGCAGAAAGCACCCCTGCACTACCAGGCTATAACTCATTCCACAACTTTCGGCCTCAGAACTTGGACCAAAGCTTCAAAGGTGATGGTGTTTCCATATTCATAAAGGATGCACACGCCTCCAGACTGGTAGCCCAATATAACCCATCAGAGATACTTCAGGTGGAGCTAACATTGGGTAAGACAGTTATTCAGGTCATAGCCTCTTAGAGGTCCCCAACCATGTCCCAAGACTCACACTCCACGTTCCTAAGTACCCTGTAGAATATTAGGGTCCAACCTGACACTCTCATACTGGGCGACTTCAACTACCCCTCCATTAACTGAGAAAACTACTCATGTACTAATACACTTGCCGAACATTTCCTGGAATTCATTAATTCCAATGCCCTGGACTAGCTCATTCTTACCTCCACTAGAGGTAGCAACATCCTTGACCTGGTCATTACTAACATGAGCAACCATTGCTCTACACCAGTATTCAACTCCTCCCTGGTTAGATTTGACCACAAACTAATCACCTTGGAAATCCACATCCCTCCCACCCCCTCAACCCCCCCTGCAAAGGTAACCACCATGAAAAACTTCTCCAAAGCTAACTTTGGGCTCCTAAAAACAGAGGTGGCTAACTTCACGGCACCCATGCAAATGGAAAATAGTTGCATGACTGCCAAATCATACACCAGTGCACTGTACGCACATGTACACAAATCCATGGATCTCTCCATACCCAATAGAAGCAAGGCACTCTCCTCCAAAAAAAAGGAAGCCATTCTGGTGGTCCCCTTCCATAAAGAAACTCTACAACAGAAGGAGGGAACTGATGTGGAATAAGGTGAAGTCCCAAGACTGGAAAAACTCCCTTATCAGCCTCAGCAAAAAGTTGAGATCCCTCATCAAATCCTCTAAAGCTAGCTATGAAAACAGAATTGCAGCAGATAGTAAAGACAACAACAAGGTCTTCTATAGTTATGTAAAGAATCTCCACAGCAATACTCAGATTTGCTCTGAGCTACTGCACAATGGTGCCTCCTATACCGAGCCAAAAGATATTGCCAATATACTGGCCGACAGATTCAGTGCCAACTTTACCCATCTCTCCCCCACCAAAGGACCAATCACAATACCAGTAGACTGCCAGGCACCCAGTATTACTGCTGCACAGGTTAAAACAGCACTGTCCTAGGCAAGAATACAGCTTCTATAGGACCTGACAATATTCCTGGCTGTGTTCTACATGAACGACAAAGTAAACTGGCATCTCACCTGTGTGCCCTGCTCAGTCACAGCCTCACCTCAGTTTTTGTCCTTACAGAATAGCACACTGCTACAGTCATCTCTCTCCACAAAGGAGGAGCAAATACAGACCCTGGGAACTATTGCCCCTTTAGCCTGACAGGTCTGATATATAAAGCTATGGAATACATCATCATGGACCTAATAAACAAGAATATAGGGAATCTCCAAACTCTGGATCCCACACAGTTTGGTTTTGTGAAAGGTAGATCATGCCTTCTCAACTTGGTCGAATTCTTTGAGTCAGTCACCAGAGCTGTTCATGAAGGCAAGGTGGTTAACACAGCCTACCTTGATCTGGCAAAGACCTTTGATACCATTCCCCACACAGGAATCATAGAAAAACTCACTAAGCTAGGCATCAACCCCTATTTCACTAGGTGGGTTGCAAACTGGCTCACAGATAGAACTCACAGTGTGAAAGTAGCTGACTCCAAGTCAGACTGCTGACCAGTCAGCAGTGGAGTCCCACAGGGATCGGTCCTGGGTCTTCTACTGTTTGGTATCTACTTCTCAGAAGTCCAGGCCAACACAAAAGGACTCTGGCTGACAAGGTTCACAGATGATTGCAAGTTGGGAGCCATTATTAACTCCCCAAGTTATGCTGACATCCAACAGAAAGGCCTCACTGAGACCAACGACTGGTGTCAGAACCATGGCTTTAAGCTCAATGCCAAAAAATGTGTCGTCATCCCCTTTGGAAAAAAACCCAGTTCCCATGAATTACCACATTGATGGTGGTCCACTGAACCCAGAAGGCATTATATGAGAACTCAGAACGCATGTTGACATCACCCTCTCTTTTGACCACCACATTGCCACTATGGTCATAAAGTCCTTCTATGTGGCACATCTCATTACTAAGGGGTTTGCATCCAGGAAGAAAGAGATCATTGTCTCTTTCTACTCTTCCCTCATTAGTCTAATCATCGAGTACAATTCCCCATTTGGCATGCACCTCATTAGACACCTGCAACAACTGGAGAGGCCACAAAAGTACCTCACAAAGAGGATCTGAGACCTTAAACACTTGTTCCATATAGACAGACTCAAAAAACTCCAACTATTCTCTGTCTCATATCACCTACTTAGAGGCGATCTCTGCTTGACTTATAAAGCCATGTCTGACCCAGCTCTGTTAGAAATGCTACATCTAAAGAAATCCAAATCCCTCCACACCACATGCTCTAGAGACCTCAACCTCATTACCACAATCAACAGAACGTGCTGGGGGGACAGGTTCATAACCCAGAGACTGCCCATGCTATGAATAGACTTCCCATACATGTCAAACAGAGCACCTCACTGTCCCTCTTCAAGAGAAATCTAGATGAGTGGATGGGAAATAGGAAATTCACCCCGGGGATCACTCCAGTGGCTCTACTCGGCAGAGGCACTGGGAACTAAGTTCGGGTGGCACGATGCCAGGGTAATCCTATGGGCTAGGCTTGTAGAGGCTTCAGGGCCATTAGCCTAGTACACACCTATGAACCTATGAACCTATAAAGTTGTAGTTTATATTTACAATGCAAGGGACTATTGTTGCATTGCATACTGTTTATAAAACTGTTATGTCATTAGACATTGTCTTGGAAGTAAGAACTAACTAAGTCTGTATCTTACAAAAATAAATGGTGAGTTCCAAGTCAGAGACATTCTTACATAATTTACTAGCAGCAGTGTTTTGTTAACATATATAGAAAAACATATATAATAGAATATGGAATAAATTCACAATTCATTCAGACGTCTGCCATATTCTTCAGAACAAGATAAAAGCACCCATAAAATGAACGTTTGTTGTTGTCATTATTTGCAGATGTCAAATCACTGTTTTACTACGTGTGTGTGTGTGTGTGTGTGTGTGTGTGTGTGTGTGTGTGTGTGTGTGTGTGTGTGTGTGTGTGTGTGTGTGTGTGTGTGTGTGTGTGTGTGTGAGAGGGCTAGGTAAAGTTATAGTTTTACAGGCAATAGTCACTCTTTAATAAGCATAATATTTGGAGTCACTTTGCAGTCTCGAATGCCATGGTCAGACTCATGAATTAGGCATGTACAATGTTTTTTTTTGTAAAATTTATGAACATACTACAAGGACATAACTCAGATAGTAACTAAGATCCATTCTCCATTCTGTGTTTTAGTAATTCAGTTATTTTCTTTTAAGCCAATGTAAACTGATTATATATATCACCTTCTCTAAAATGTCGGTAAAGAAGGCCAGCATTGTTGTGAGATTTATAATTCAATGATATAACTGTTCCTATTTGAAAAACAGGAATATTAATTAATTAATTTGTCCATATTTTTGGACATATTTCTTTTTATAATAATGCACTAAAATTGCAAATCTAAGTAAGACTCTGCATTCCATTTTATAGTACCAAAAGCAGCCTTTAGTTTCCAATGCATAAACAAATGCTAGTAAGGAAAAAAAAAAACAGCTTCCCTCATGCCTAGTCTATTACATTTTTGCTTATATATGTAGTGGAGCATTCAAAGGCTATTAAATAGCAGTGCTGTAGCTATTTTATTCAAGTAAATTTCCCATTATGTTTTTCTATTAGATATGGTATATGCAGTTTTCTGAGAAGCTTATTATTTATGATTGGCTTTGCTTTCTTTGTATATCTCCATAATCATGCCCTTCCAATGCTCATTTTCTTTTCTGATTTTGCTTATACATAGTTAACAAAATGCATTAATATTTCTTTTTCAGTAATTTAGCTACTATATTTTCTCATTTAGGAACTTATATTTCTTCTTCCATGAATTAAAAACTCCCTAGCTACTTTTCTGAGTATTTCAATGCAACAGTACCATTTAAAAAAACATTATAGAAATTATCAGTTTTATCTGGCATTGTTTTATCTTTATATAATGCCCAGTAACAAATCTCATGTAAAACTAATAAAACCTCTCCCAGCACAATATTATTTGCTAATCTAAAATGTTATTTTTACTATATTTTTTATGCAGAGCTTCAGAGCGTCACTTAAAAACACTGTGCCAAAAAGTATATTATAGACAGACAGATGAAGAGATAGATAGATAGATAGATAGATAGATAGATAGATAGATAGATAGATAGATAGACAGACAGAGATATAGATATATACAGGTCTACTAGGTAAGGGCAATTTTGGTGTTGTGTTGACATGCTTAACAGAGAAACATCGAATCACACAAGACTGATACACTTCTGCATATGTTCCAAGTTTATGTCTCGGAAAATGCAATGTATAAAACAGTACTTTAGCAGTGGGGCAAACCCCCATGCACCCTACACCCGCTGCTAATTATATATACTAACTCTGAGATTGCATGATTCCTGGGGAGAATCCTTTCTCGCACAACTGGCAAGCTTATGCAGTGTCAACCAATATAGGTTGATCTTACACAGGTCACTTCTACTCTTGATTGACCAGACTAATGCTAACTATCTATATATATATATATATATATATATATATATATATATATATATATATATATATATAGGTATATGTGTGTGCATGAGTACAGTGCAGTTGGTTGACACTCGTTTATGTGACACAACTGAACTGCTGTACCTATTGAACAACAGGACGTTTCATTGAGTGCTTATTTGGGTGACACATGGATGGTCGACAAAGGTAAGTGATGGGGATGGTAGTTTGTGTGCAAGGGTGTTGGCTTCACCTCCTGCCTCCACGTTAGTAATACATGATAACTAAAACCCTAACCTCACCCCTAATCCTAACATGCAAATTACATGCAAAAAGCCCTTCCTATAATACTATCACCATTCAGACAAATTGGAGCTGAATGTGGTTGGTTTAAAGATAATACATAGAAAAAGGAAATTTGTTTCCTTTTTGAAATACTGAGTGTTGATATTTTGTACTGTTAATATAATAAATGGTCAACATTTTTTTTATGTTTGGCGATCATTTACATATTATCAGCCATTCATTATATAATCATACATAATCATGTGTGTGTGTGTGTGTGTGTGTGTGTGTGTGTGTGTGTGTGTGTGTGTGTGTGTGAGAGTATATTCAGAATGACTGAACACTGAAAACATCAACACTAAATAGTTTGCCTACACAATGATCAAATGTTTTTAATGTGTGATCATTCCAAATATAATACACTTAACAGTAAAACACACCAAATAATGTACCAAACCAATATAAAAATAAAAAATATGCTTTTGTACCCCCTTACTTTTATATATATATATATATATATATATATATATATATATATATATATGTATACCAACTTCACAATCACACAACCTCTATCAAAGGGCAATCAGCCCTAAATAACACAACCTATTCCATGCAAAAGCTGATCTTTCAAATTTTATCCAAAAATGCACCTTCCCCTTATAGTTAATTATTTGAATTTTCAAAGACACTGTACCCATATATCTTGTCAAATGCTCGCATACATATTTAGTCTTCAGAGTTTACTGTAGTTTTATTTTGTTGAAATTCCATATTTTAGATCATCAGCAGATCCTGTGGTGTGTTGTGTAAATGATAAAACCATCACCTTATCTAGGTCTCACTCTAAGCCTAACCCAAAAGCACACACATTCACACTCCAAAACCTTCACATACATGTTATTAAAAATGTCCCCTTTCCTAGCCCTTATCGTAAGCCTGACTCACAAAAAAATTGCACACTCATTTTCACCACATAGGCAGAAATTTTGAAACTTTCACGGTGTCCAAATCCCTTCAAGGAAGCCCAAAACCAAAATGCACATTTACAATAAAAAATAAATGGTCTTCTTCAGAATGGACAGACACGCCAAATAAGTATGCATGAGTCAAACAATGAAACAGAAGAAATTTGTATCATTCAGGGACTTGTTCAGAATGAATGGACTGTGATGTGTGTGACAGTTTAGAAATACACTAATGACAGGCACTGCAGTTGTTCGGTTAATTTTTTTTGTTGATAAGACAGTAGTGTCCCCTCTCTTGGCAGTAATCAATGAGTGTCAATCTTCACCACTGACACTGGAGAGGGACATTCACTTGGAACAAAAATGTATACACCTAGTATTTCCAGATGCAGTTCTCTGCATCAAGCACAATTTCCCTCAAGAGCACACAAGGAACTTACTCAGTTCTGGGTCTGGATTTCTCTATAAGACTCCCTACTGGTATACCTGTAGGATTGAGACCATATCTGAGTATCCAAGCCAAGTCCTCCAGCACCCTTTCTGTGAACCCAGTGCTTCATGTCCCTGTTCCATGTAGCTGACACACACATGCACACAAACACATGCACACACACGCACACACATGCGCACACACACACACACACACACACACACACACACACACACACACACCTGGAAAAGGATGGCACAGACATACTAGCTATGCCCACTTCTGCCCAGACTATAAGGTAGTTACACTGCCACCAGACAGCCCAAAGCCAGCTACCATAAGGCTTTTGCAAGGGTACCCAATTATGCAGAATTAAATTAATATTAATACAAATGGTAGTTTGACCAACATCATCGCTTTTAGCAGCAGCCAGAGTTGTCAGCATATATATATATAAGCACTCTCAGAGATTAAAATATACTCCAAAAATAGCTACAATGAAAAGTTTAAATATATTTAATAATGAATAATAAAAGAACATGAACATATTAAATATCTATTTACAATAATCACCAGAGTTTCAATCACAGGAAATATTAAAAAAGAACACAGGTGGAGAGGTTCACACAGTTACAGAAAAACAATACTTAACTAATCTCACTATATTTTCCTGACTGATCTAAAGAATTATTATTCCATGGTTACTTACTAGAGCAAGACATGATAAAGTAGGTGAGAGATCCTTCTTTGTCAGGTTACAAAAACAGAGTCAGTGCTCTGAGACTTCAGTCTCAGCTAGTGTTAAAACATTATTTTATTGATGGATTACAGAATGACATCACATATGTCTGGTCATCTGACTTCTGGTTCCAGTTCTTCACCCCATAGCTAGAAACTGTCAGACTTTATCACATATACACACATAAAGAGCCTTGCTAAGATCTGCTGTAGCTCCTGGAAGTCATAAAATGATGTCATGCCTCCCCCCCTTCCAGAGTAGCAATTAGTTCACTCCAATGACAATGCAAGAAGCTTCCTAGTACAGACTTTTTGTCTCTGGCTGTATTGAGAACTGTAAGATACAATCTTTATGGCCTAAATTAAATAATTTAATTTCTTAATATTTTCCAAATTCAGATTAATTGAGATTAACCTCTTATCTTCCAGCATCCTCTGTTACAATATACACATTTCAACAGTTACAATAATAAATGTACATTTCTTCCTCTGTCTACCAGGATACACTGTTTATACATTTTTAACACAAGCAACTTTACAAATACAATTTTTCAAAAAAAAGCATCTGTACAAATCAGTTTGATATAGAAATGATGTAATTTTTTACAAAATTCCAGCTAGCTGTGCTGACATATGTTACACATCCACTGCCCTACTTCTCCTGGCATAGCTGGCAATACCTCACATCGTCACAAAGACACATTGATGTAAATGCAATTGTGTATAGGCATCAGTAGGTCTTTCCTTCATTTTATATGTTGTCTGAGAAATGTGTCAACTTGCAGAACATTAATGTTGTCATTAATCATTTCTTTCATTAATGCTCTGAGTATACTTAACCCTACTCCATATATATTATAGTACACATTAGTAAAAACAACTACTATGAGCCTCTGAATGTATTATAGTGTAAGAGGAAGCCATAGTCCCCAGAGGCACCCACTAGTGAAGCAATCAGAGCAGGCAAACTCCACACAAAAGCCACCCAGATGAGAATATAAGGTTGAACAGTTTTGCGGCTGTAAAGTTTGAACAAATGGAATTTAGAGCAAATGCTGGTTTGTATGACTGGCAATAATATCAAATTGTTTTATTTCTGGTCAGCTATCTAGAATTTTACAGAATATGCTTGATTTTGCCTTCTATTTTTGCCATGTGTCCTGTAACATTTAGAATTTGGGAGCATGTCCATGACATTAAATGTAGAAAAACAACGGATGCATTATAAAGTCATACTGTTGACTGCCCCACTTTTAAAAAGTTTACATTTTTTATCATTGATAGGGCAACAACTGCCGGTTTTAGTAGGGATGATGACAATCTAATAGAGTGTAAAGAGCTATACTGGCAGCACTGGGTATCGATAGTATTTCCATTGCATGTGTATTAAAGAAAATAGCTATGGTGGTGTAATTATGGCAGCAAAATATTTTACTTGACTAATTTATTTAACTCATTTATTTATTTACTTTTAATTGGGCGGCCACTGTGGTGCAGTGATTAGCATTGTCGCCTCACAGCAAGAGGTCCTCTGGTTTGATTCTCAGCTGGGGTGCCTTCTGTGTGGAGTCTGCATATCCTCCCTGTGGTCATGTGGGTTTCCTCTGGGTGCTCCAGTTTCCTTCCACATCCCAAAGACATGCTGTAGGTGGATTGGACACTCTAAATTGGTCCTTGGTGTGTGTGCCTTCTTTGGAAGGTTGGGCGCTGGGCTGGCAACTCGACACCATAAAAGACCACTGCCAATCATGAGTGGACAAGGTGATCCACTGTGGCGACCCCTAAAAGGGAAAAAGCTGAAAGAAGAAGAATTTATTTATTTTGAATTAACTTTTTAAGTATTTCTAAACACTATTAGTGGAATGCTTTTAGAAAATTGTACTTATATACACACTCCTATTTTGTTGTGATTTTAGTATTTATTCATGTATTTATTAAAATATTTATAGTTATATATCTACAATTTTAACTTTGTAATGGAATTTTGTAATGAATTTTACTCACTTATTATTCCTGTATACAGTATACTACAATCCCACTGGTTGCATTTTGCAACGAGTGTTCATGACAGCACCCTGTAATGTACACTGCCTTGTCTGCGAATGGTTGTCCTTTTGTATTTAGCAGTATCATCAGTGGTAGACACAATCACTCTGATGAAGTCTGCATATTTGAATGTAGTCGAAAGCACTCAGTTTTTATTTTATTTTATTTCATTTATTCTATTACAGGGCTAGTTGAAGTGTTGATTTGCTCCTTTTTCCATTTTGTTTTTTATGTGCTGTTTACTTTTATGTTCATATTTTAGTTACTAGTTCTTACGAACCTACCACCTGCACCTTATTTCCATTTTTACAGTCTACTTTGAACATGTCTCTGCATGGAGATTTAACTCTGCTTATTCAGCAGCATTCTAAATTTTCTACCCCTCTCCTTCAAGAAGGATGCAGTAGTTCTGTAGATGCTTTTGCTGGTTTGTTTAATTTCGGCCAGGAACTATTTACCCAGCCCTCCCTGGACTTATGCTCAGGTTGTGGCCAACAGCAATGCATTTATGGATCCTTCTGTAGCACATAGCAGCCAATCGTATGGTAGTGTTAGTATTCAGGAAGTGGATTTGGATGTGTGGTTGCAAGCACCTACATTTTCTTTTGGAGCTGACCATATAGACCATTCAGTTAAGATACAAATCTCAGATTTTAAGAAAAAAAATTATTTAAAATCCATAATTTGGAGTTTGAAAACTCCTACTTAAATGAATGTCTACAGACCAACCGCATTCCTAAGGGGCTTCAAGTCTGGAAATGGCCTAATGGAATAGACCCCAACATGCCTTTCTACCATGAACTGGTCAAGTTATTTAATGACACAGGTATGGCTCTTCCTAGACTTATTACTAGAGAAAATTATTTGAATATTGTTTTACTTGATAGTGAGCTTAAAGCTTTGAAAAAAGCCATTAAAACGGACCTACTTTTTTTCAAACATTAAGCAGCAATTTTATGGCATTTTTCAATAGATGGACATTGGTATGGACAAAAACAAAGCGTGAAAAGTTTGCAAGTTACAAAGGGGCAATTTAAATTACAAGCAGGGGAGGGCTTATCCATTCCCTGGTTATTGATGTATGGACAGAATTGATTCTTTTAGGGGCAACATTGATTCTGTGGCTGATGAGCCTACTGTGGTTGGAGAAGAGGTGGAGATCAGAGAGATTGGCCAACCAGCACAAGGACTCAAAATATGGCTCACAAACCAACTCAAGACCTCAATGGATGAACAGTTTTCAGAACTTTATGGGCAGGGGCAAGGGCAGTAGTAGGGCAGATTCAGAAGAAATTAATTTATAAAAGCGCATGTAACGCAGATGTGAATGTTTATAATAGTGATTCTTTCGATATTTATAATTTGTCTGTCACTACTATTTCTGCAGGGTGTATGCCTGATTTTAAGAAGGGATTCAGTTTTATTCCTAATTTCAAATCAGATATAGTCTATATGTTGCTTCAGCTAAAATTGCTTGTTAGAAGTCTTAACCATAAAATATTTTTTGCTGGCAAAGTCAGAAAACCTGTTAAACAAGGTCCACCTAAAAGAAAAATTTCCTTTATACCCCCCAATTCATGAGTTTCTGTTTTTGATAACATCTGTGAGCAATACTTTTGGAAGACTTTTTGTCACAAGAGATCCTTCTATGATAATTTAACTTATGAGGAGACAAAATGTCTACAAACCTTAATGTATGACAAAAGTTTGTGTATAGGGAAACCCGACAAGGGAGGAGGGGTTGTGGTCATGAATAGTTTTGACTATTATTCTAAAATGTTTTCATTACTAACAATGATATGTATACAGCAGTGTCGCTTAATGAAATTTCTATTGCATATGTCAAGTTGGATTTTACATTACTAGATATGGTTATGCAGGGGGATATTAACCACGATGAGTGGGAATATCTTAAAGTTAGTAAGGCAAAGATTGACTAATTTATTTCACTCATTTATTTATTTATTTTTGATTAATTTTGTAACTATTTCAAAATGCTATTAGTGGAATACTTTTAGAAAATTGTACTTTATCTGTTTGACAACACACACTCCTATTTCATTGTGAGTTTAGTATTCATTTATGTATTTATTGCAATATTTATAGTTATATATTTACAATTTTAACTTTGCAATGGGTTTTTGTAATGAATTTTACCCAAATATTATTCATGTATACAATATACTACAATTCCCGTCTAACCAGTGTTTGTGACAATACCCTGGAATGTGCACTGCCTTATCTGTGATTGGTTGTCCTTTTGTATTTAACAGCATCATCAGTGTTAGACAGACTCACTCTGATGAAGTCATGTATATTTGAATGTAGATGAAAACGCTCACTTTTTATTTTATTTTATTTCATTTATTCTATTAAATGCTTGGTTGCAGTGTTGGTTTGGTCCTTTTTCCATTTTGTTTTGTACGTGCTACTTACGTTTGTGTTTGTGTTTTGGTTACATATGCTTGGCTTGCTCAATACTATGCATCACATATAAAGGTTGCCCAGCTTAGACACCCTGAAAGTGACCAGGGCAGTCTCAGCATCATCTGCACAAGGTACTCAGCAACCAGTAATTCATTAATAATAGGACTGTATTACTAATAACGCTAGTACAAATACAATGAGGATCACAGCCTAAATTACAATCAATTGAACTTAAACAAAATAACAAAAAATGCAATTTGGTACAATATTTTTGATGAAAGCAAGTGTCTGATTAAAGAAACATTAGCTATCCCCCTTTGTGTATCAGACAAAGGCAACCTAAAGTCACAAAAAATGTGCAAAGGGCAGGGCACATTCATCGTCACTTGCACAGGGTGGGGAGGTAGGGGTGGCTTAAAGGAAGGCAAGCCTGACACCAAAGAAATATGTGTGTGAGTGTGCATAAAAAAATCAGGTTAACAGCAAGTATGCATCATCAGGGCCAGTAGCACAGATGAAAGGACATTGATATTAATGATTCATATCCATGTGTGTGTACGAGGTGGTATGGTCAAGATGACTTTTAATGTGTGTGTGTGTGTGTGTGTGTGTGTGTGTGTGTGTGTGTGTGTGTGTGTGTGTCTGCAGGAACACAAACAAAGGATTTGATGTAGCACTATTCCCTGGCATCCTGCGCATAGTAGATAATTCAAAATACCCAAAACCACAATCAGTGTACTTGTTAAACTCAAAGAAAAATAAAAAAAATGCCACACTACAACACCACAGTCTTTAATTCCACAAAGTTTTGAGCGCTTTCATTCCAGCCAAAAGGGAACTTCATCAGAAACAATGTGATCTCTAATTCCTTCCTTTTATACACTTTAAAAAAGGTGCCAAAAAAGCACTGGTAAAAATTTAAAGGTATACAGACATTAAAAAATCAAGTACTATTCCCAAACTTCCTGCATCAAATATATATGCATGCTAAACACCAACACCATTAAATACAAAAGTAAATATTGTGTAAAAAAGTAAATATTTTATAAAAAAAACATAATAGCAGATGCGGTAAAATTATTAAATAGTAAACACATAAAATAACTTATATGATCAATTAAACTATTTAAAAACATTTTAGAAAAGTAAATCCTATGACAAGCAGTCTAACTTAATCTTCAAAATAGGCTTGATAGATATTACATCATTAATACCTGGTGGGGCAGTGGCATTTAATAAAAGCTGCTAGTGAAGCTCCCTCATTGCAACAAAGGTTTCCCAATCACCACCTCTTTCTGGGGGTTTCACTTTCTCTAAAATGGTAAAGCCAAATTTCTTAAAAACCTTGCACACCAAAAAATGCTTGTAAAGAGCATTACAAGAGTTGGCTTTACCAATTGCATACACGTGCTGGTAGATTCTTGTCTGCAAAGGTCCAATAGTCTTTCCTACATAGAATGCTGGACATGATAGACAGAAGGCTATATATAAAACACCCTTAGTTGTTGTTTGTCTTTCGGCTTTTTCCCGGTAAGGGGTCGCCACAGCGGAACTCTGGTCTGCTAATGATTGGCAGTAGATTTTACGAAACGCCGGGGTGCCAGCTCGATGCCCAACCTTCAACAAAGGCATGCCCATTTACGCATGCGTGTCTTTCGAACACTACCCAACCATGGGGAGGACATGCAGACTCCACACAGAAGGCACTCCCAAGCCACGCCAAAAATCAAACGGGAGAACCTCTTGCTGTGAGGTAACAACGCTACTGCTGTACCACCGTGGCATTATACAACACCCTTAGTATTGCAGTCAAATCTGCCCTTGACTGTAATCAATCTAGGAAAACCTCCCACAGAAAAACTAATGCCTTCAAAAATACATCTACAATCTAGATTTTGTTTTTAAAAATAACAAAAATTTCAAAACCATCCTAGAAGTAGGTAGGAGTTATGACAATGTTTACACCAAATGTTGGGGCATAAAGCAGTGCAGAACCTGCAAACAGTGTGGATATATTTTTGAAGGCAGTAATTTTATTAATTAAGTGTTTAACACTCCTGCTGCTCTGAAGTACAATTACAGAGGGTGTGACAGGAGGAACAGACTTATAGCAAAGTTTGTGATGACACTGATTGACTTAGGAAATAACCTTTAAATCACTTTCATGAAAATATATGCTTAAGAAGTAACTATGCTTATGAGTAAAAAGTGTCTATAAGTTATATCAAGTACATAAAACTTAAGCATACAAACAGAAATTTTCTAAATGACTGCAAATTATAATGCAGTCATTACAGATTCATCTAAAGCAAGTACTGTTCACAAAAAAGGGAAAACTCTCTTGCATTGATACATTTGTTTGTATTATGATATGATCCAGTAGCTTAACTATTACAGATATCACATTCATCCAGATATGTACAGTGAAAGGCCAAAAGACAAGTGTGGGAAAAAGGTATGTTACTCCCTAAAGAAAAATGTTAGAATCCCAAAGCTTAATTATATGTACTCTATGTTTTTGCCTCAGAATATCTATGTTGATAAAAAGGGGCAGGAACTGAATAATTTATGTAATATTGCTTAGGTTATATGATATATAGCAATATATGTGAAGAAGAATGTTTCTTAATATGTTAATACAGTTTGATTACTTTTGTATAAATGTAAATTTACCTATGTCACAAGTGATAATTCAATAAAGGTGTGTTTTCAAAAAAGAATATCTATGTTGATGTGGCAAATACTGTTAATGTTGTCAATGTTTCATGCTAATGCCATGGTTTCAAGTTCAAGTCTAGAGAAGTTGATGTCTGTGTCAAAGTATGGAACCATAATGTGCTTTTCTTCATGGTATAGGATCACAGAATTTCACAGAGGAACATGTGTAACATGATGGCCATGGTGGTGCTGCAGTTAGTGTTGTTGCCTACGCAGCAAGAGGTTCTCCGGTTCGATTTTTGGCTAGGTGCCTTCTGTGCGGAGACTTTATGTCCTCCCTGTGGTCACGTGGGTTTGCTCTGGTTTCCTCTCACATTCCAAAGACATGCAGTAGGTGAATTGGACACACTAAATTAGCCAGTGACACCCTGTTCCCATGTGCAAAATGGGAAAAAAGGGTTGAAGATGAATAGATGGTTGTGTAAATACACTGAGTATCACATATTGCCAATTCTCACTGCCATACTCCACACCTGTACTTTGAAGCAATCATACCCAATTTCTCTGCCTGGCCATTTGTGTGCCTATTATCATGCAGATGCAGCTGACAAGCGTGTCCATCGCTGTGCACAGGCTGGTACTTATGAGATTTCAATTGGGTGCCAATTCCCTGCCACAGTTCCAGATATCCCTCAGAAGACATGGCAGATAGTGGTGAGGGAGTAGCTCACTATAGAGCCCAAAATTGGTGTCAAGATGAATCCAGGGTCTTTGTGGTACTCCTCAGAAAACACTACAGCCATAGGCTTCTGCAGAAGGGCTATACCTTGTCTCAGTACAAGGCTGAGGCTTAGAGGCTTGGAATAGCTTGGCCAAGGCTATGATCAGTTCAACTGGCATTCCATGCACTGACAAAATAACTTTGTCACTATACTATTACAGTGACATGAAGAGGCACAAGCAGGACATCCTGATCTGATAGAATGCAGAATTTAGAACTACTGCCAAGTTGTATAATTATATACTGACCCATCAGCAGTTAATACAATACCGTGGACTGGAAAGACATGCATGTTTCATTATGCTTCTTCTTCCTCTGTTTTCTGCCCTGCACTGAAGAGATAGCTAGAAAAGCACATCAGCAATGACTACCACACCTCAGAGAGACATGGGGTAAGTCACACCTCAGAGAGACATGGGGTAAGTCACACCTCAGAGAGACATGGGGTAAGTCACACCTCAGAGAGACATGGGGTAAGTCACATCTCAGAGACACATGGGGTAAGTCACTCCTCAGAGAGACATGGGGTAAGTCACACCTCAGAGACACATGGGGTAAGTCACTCCTCAGAGAGACATGGGGTAAGTCACACCTCAGAGAGACATGGGGTAAGTCACACCTCAGAGACACATGGGGTAAGTCACACCTCAGAGACACATGGGGTAAGTCACTCCTCAGAGAGACATGGGGTAAGTCACACCTCAGAGACACATGGGGTAAGTCACACCTCAGAGACACATGGGGTAAGTCACTCCTCAGAGACACATGGGGTAAGTCACACCTCAGAGACACATGGGGTAAGTCACACCTGAGAGAGACATGGGGTAAGTCACTCCTCAGAGATACAACGGGTAAGTCACACCTCAGAGAGACATGGGGTAAGACACACCTCAGAAACAGATGGGGAAAGTCACACCTCAGAGAGACATGGGGTACGTCACACCTCAGAGAGATATGGGGTAAGTATATCTGAGGTATGGATGCAAGCAAATTCATAATACATCAGATATTTCGTTAATTTAACCAAATTTCAGGAACTCAGTCCATATGAGCTTGAGACACACACAATAGAGTAGGCACACCTTGCCTATATGTGAAGCATGCATGCCTGCTCCAATAGCTCTTAATCATTGCATTAGGCAATGTGTAAATCAACTTATCTTTGTGTGGGTTCAATTCCAAGTAACAGCAGTTAGCTTTTATTACAGAATAATATATAAAATCTATTTTCTGCAATCATTAAAGAACATGAAACATTGGCATGTATATATCATATATGACCTAGTTACCTAGCTGTTTACCTATTGCCTATAACAGCTCTGGGACTGATGTGTTTTATGACACATTATGACTTCACATTCATATATAGATGTGTTAAAGTTTACCATATCTTTATATAAATTAGGTTATATTTTTGTAATGTGAAAATGACACAGAATTAATGGTATTTGATACATTTTTTCTCCCCCCACACTGTATCACTTTTTTATTTATTTCTATTTATTTTTTTTGGAAACATTCCTGATGCAGCACAAATAACCATCAGCATGGGGAGCTAAACTGATCACTGGGAATTGGACTGCCATAGCTTGACAGGTGGCCATGGAAACACCACCACAGACAGCACAGGACACATCTAGGTCTCAACCTGTCAACATTGACTGCACAACTCCTATGATACATGCTCCAGCTGCATTGGGCAGCTCCGCCCTTGGTTATTATGCAGTAGTACCCTCTAGAAGAAGTACTATTGCAGGTGGTTATTTCATTACCCATCAGGAGCTCACTGGACTGGTGGAGAGCATTATGAAGAGGGGTAAAACTGATGTCCTGTCCAGCACTGACCCAAGTATTTGTGACAGGAGACGAAAACATTTCTGAGGGTGAGAACTAGATTCTCACTGCATTCATGCTGGATGCAGATGCACTTCTGATGTCCCCTATCTATCTCTAATCACGGTATCCCCAACCTTGTGTGTCCATCACCATCCATGTCTATTTTGTACGTCCGGTATGTCTAAACTTGCTATCCAACCTGCCCTACTTACCTTGCCCTCTTTACTAACCACATTCCCTAAAATTAATAAAAAAGGCCCCCGTATGACAAAAACTTAGGTCCCATACATAGCTCTCCTCTTCATCTATATGTCTGCTTGACACACTTGATTTGGTCCAATTAGCCTTGCAGATTTTTTCAGTTGTTGTTACCCACCCTTTTGTGATGACCAATCAAACTCATCAAATTATTTTTACGAGTATAGATTTATCATGTGAAAAAGTGATGCCCCCCTCCATTCTGCACATTCCTCTATCCTTCCCATTGTGTCGTACCACCTGCTTGTCCCCACATTTTCCTCACTGTGCTATAAACCCATTGTCACACATTTAATCTGGTCACAAAATAGAATCACACACAACACGTGACTAGCAATGGTCCATAAAATTTTTGTCCTCAGCATTTGCCCAATGTTTGGCATTGTGCACTAATAGTAAATGCCAATAAATAGCGTTTCACTTCCTATGGCAGAAAATTAAAATTTTAATTTTGACCACACTAGTATGGTTATCATCATGCAAATGTGGTTAACCAGGCTGCACTATTGAACTCTAGACTGATGACAGTATTGTGAGACAGTCACTTTTACATGTTTACTAGGCTGCTGGATGTAATGTACACCTAATGGAATGTTACAGCTGTCAGTATTGTGATGAAGCCTGATGCCTACATTCTCCTACATTCTTCCTTGCATCTGTCTTCTATCTTCTGTCAGTGTCCCTTCAAATGTGTGATTTTACCATGTGAAGTATGAGTTCCTTTCTGGTTTGCTGTGATAATGTTTAGCTCTGTAGAATGATTTTGCATAGGGTCAAGGGTTCAAATCCAGAAGTATATCACAAATTATTTAATGTTCTTTTTCCATATTAATTTGATGGATGCAACTGTTGTCTGCATACGTTATTAACCCGCCATTATCCTGCTCATGTCTTCATCATTATCCCACCATCCTACTCCTACTTGTCCCCTATTTCTGAGCACTTTCTTGTACACAGCATGACATAATAATTATGATGACAAACCTCAGATTAACACACCACAAAGGTAGCTAGAAGTGGCCCATTAACAAGAATCTTTTAATTCTCTCTCCCTGTCTCTCTCTCTCAGTCTCCCTGGCCCTTCTGTGTCATCAGTCTTTGTCCTCAGCATTTGCATGATGCCTGGCACTGAGCAGCAATAGTAACTGATGGTGAATGACATTTCACATCATATCACTGGTGAGATTTTTGCCTTTGCACATTAGTCTGCTGCCCTTCATTCTATTGTGCTTAGCCTTTGTGCACTATAGAAAGACAAACTGATAGCCCTTTGAGGAGACAGTTATTATTATATGTTGAATAGGCTATAGGACTGAATGTACACCATAAAGCATATTTCCATTGTTAGTACAGTTGTGTAGTTTGCTATGCACAAATTCCCTTCCTTCATTATTCCCTCAAATGTGTATGTTTGACTACTTGGCATTAGCCTTCCTCTTTAGTATGTACAACTTTTGATCATGTCTATATAGGTTCATAGGTTCATAGGTTGGTACTAGGCTATCAGCCCTAGGGTCTATACAAACCTAGCCATAACAATTCCCTGGATATTTCTTCCCGCAATATTTACTTCCCTGGACCCCTGTCTAGCAGGACAACTGACATGATCCCCAGGGTGAATTTCCTTTCTCCCATCCAATCGTCAAGGTTCCTTTTAAAGAGGGCCAAAGATGCACTCTGCTTGACATGTATGAGCAATCTATTCCAGAGTCTGGGGAGTCTCTGGGTCAGGAACCTATCCCTCCAGCATGTTTTGTTTATTGTGATGATAAGGTTTAGATCCCTGGAGCGTGTGGCTCTGAGGGATTGGGATTTCTTTAACTGTAGCATGTCCAACAGCTCTGGGTTTGACATGGCCTTGTAGGTTAAGCAGAGATCGCCTCTGAGTAGATGATATGTGACAGAGTATAGCTGGAGTTTTTTAAGGTGGTCAGCGTAGGGCATCTGCTTTAGGCCTGTGATTCTTTTAGTGAGGTATTTCTGTGGCCTTTCCAATTGTTGCAGATGTCTTGACAGGTACATACCAAACTGGGCATTGTATTCTGTAATGGGTCTAATGAGGGATGAGTACAGTGGAACAATGACCTCCTTTTTTCTGGAAGAAAAGCCCTTAGTGATGAGGTGTGCCACATAGAAGGATTTCCTGACTGTTGTGGCGATGTGATTATCGAAGGTGAGACCACTGTCCACCTGTGTCCCTAAGTCTCTTATCACACTTTCAGTGTTTAGTGTACTGCCACCTATATGGTAATTCACGGGAACATGTTTTTTCCCAAAGGGGATAACTATACATTTCTTGGCATTGAGCTTGAGCCCATGGCTCTGGCACCAAGCATCTGTTTCTGTAAGGCCCTTTTGTAGAGTATCCACATAATTTGGGGATTCAATAATGGCTTCCAGTTTGCAGTCATCTGCAAACTTTGTTAGCCAGAGTCCCTTAGTGTTGGCCTTTACTTCAGAGAAGTAGATGCCAAACAAGAGCGGTCCCAGGACTGAACCCTGAGGTACTCCACTTGTCACTTGTCTGGAGCTGGATTTGGAGTCGGCTACTTTTACAGTGTGGGTTCTATCAGTAAGCCAGTTAGCAACCCATTGGATGACGTAGTGATCAATGCCCAGCTTAGTAAGTTTATCTATGATTCCAGAGTGGGGGATGGTGTCAAAGGCTTTGGCAAGGTCTAGATAGGCTGTGTAGACCACCTTACCCTTGTCCATGGCTCTGGAGACTGATTCAAAGAAGTCAATCAGGTTCAGGAGACAAGATCGGCCCTTCACGGACCTAAACTGGTTGAGATCTAGTGTTTTAAGGTTGCCAATGTCTTCGTTTATAAGTTCCATGATAATATGCTCCATGGCCTTGCAGATAAGGCTCGTCAGACTGATGGGACAGTAGTTTCTGGGATCCAAGGTGGATCCCCCCTTGTGAAGTGGGATAACTGCAGCTCTGTGCCACTCAGTGGGCACGAAACCTGAGGTGAGGCTATGATTAAACATGATACTTAGGTGAGGTGCCAGTTCATATTGTAGTTCATGTAGTACACAGCCTGGGATGTCATCTGGTCCCATGGATGCTGTATTCTTAGCTTTGGAGAGTGCATTTTTTACCTGTGTGGCCGGTATTACCGGAATTTGGCAATCTTCCGGTATTGAGATGGACCATTTAGGTGGTGAGAGAGGGGGGTGAAGTTGGCACTGAATCGATCTGCCAGGAAATTGGCAATATCCTTGGGATCAGTATATTTAATGCCATTCTGTTTTAGCTCTGAGCAGATCTGAGCATTGCCATTTAGATTCTTGCTATAGTTATAGAATGACTTGTGGTTGTCTTTGGAATCTTTGGCAATTTTATTTTCGTAACTAGCTTTTGAGGATTTTATGAGGGATCTCAGTTTCTTACTGAGACTGGTAAGGGAGTTTTTTGCATCCTGGGATTTTCCTCTTTTCTGCAACAGTTTCTTCCTTTTGTTGTAAAGTTTGTTTATGGCAGGGGACCACCAGATTGGCTTCCTTTTTTTGGATGAGAGCATCTTGGTTCTATTTGGGATGGTACGATTCATGCATGAGTGGATGTGCTCATACAGTGCCTTAGTGTAGGATTCAGCAGTTGAACTTTCAGTTCCCATCTGCATGGATGTCATGAAGTTTGTCACTTCTGACTTGAGTAGCATGAAGTTGGCTTTAGAGAAGTTTTTTACGGAGGTTTCCTTACTGGGTGGTGGGGGTGGGATGTGGATGTTAAGGTTGATTAGCTTATGTGTGTCTGTGTGTGTGTGTGTGTTTGTGTGTGTGTGTGTGTGTGTGTGTGTGTGTGTGTGTGTGTGTGTGTGTGTGTGTGTGTGTGTGTGTGTGTGGGTGTGTGCGCTTCTAGTGCTAGGTCAAAAGCTTAGCCCACAGATCTTATGTTTACCTTTACAGTGGGAGATGGTTCTCTCACCGCTTTCAGTCCCTTTTTGCACACACACCTCTTTTGCTTTAGACAGTTTGAATCCAGACATTAACCCATGTTTGAACCTACACGCACGCAAGAATGCATAACCCACAGATCTGATATATAGCTGTTTAGCCAGAGAGGGCATGTCCACTACTTTCTTTCCCTTTTAGCCCAGATAACTGCTTTGTTAAACAATGATGAGGCCATTTGTTAAAATGTACTTTATCCCACCTTTACAGTAAAACTTTTCCTGTGGCACTAGGAATTATACAGTGTGCTGTGGCTTGTAGACTTAGGCATGTGTCTGAATCTGGCATTCTCTGAATATTGTGCATGTGAGTATTTCTACAGTCAAAGAGATGACTGTATTATCCAACACATGTGGTTGTGTACACCTACCATCATGCAAAATATTAACATGGAGAGACAGCTCACATGATTCTTTCAATCAGTTTTAAGCAACACATATGTCTTGCACCACTATAATGATGTGATGCCTTCAAATATGCTCTGTCTCATAGCTGTTAATAAGAGTTTTCCTATGGAGTATGCAGTAGATACATTGTCATGTAACCTGTATACTTAGGTAGGAAGGGATTCAAAAATCAGCAGTGACTGAGTAGTATGAGTGTGTGTTACTCTACTGCCAGGGATAAATGATGACCATCACACTTCTAATGTTTACATTTGCAGGGGGAGACAGTTCCTCCATTAGTTTTGGCCCCTTTTTAAACCAAACAACAATAATGATGTCATACCTTCAAATAAGTTCTAGCTCACATTCATGGCAAGACTTCACCTGTGATGCCTGCCAGCAAAGGACAACATGATGTGACTGTAGTAGCACGAAACAGTGATTCATTGCAACAAAATCATTCTATCCCTTATAGACCTTTCAACATATTGATGATTTCATGCAATTCAAACAGGTGTTCTGTGATTTTGTGGTGAGAGTTCTCCTGTGGTACTTGCAGTTAATAATGAATTCTATAGCATGTGTAGTCATATAGGCATTAATTCAAATCTTGTAATGTCTTTGTGCAAACCAATATTCACAGATAAGAGTACCTTACCCAACAAACAGTGATATATCTAACTCACACTTATGTAAACAATAACATGGATACATAATTTTGATCCCGGAGAATTGTATTAGTGGTTATATGACCATCAAAAGCATTTCTTAGCTCACACCTTGAAGTGTGTCCTTTATGACACATGTTCATTACTATCACATATGGCAGACACTGTTAATACAGAGCTCTGTAGAGTCTGAAGCATGATAGACAAGGATTTGAATCTGGGGAGTTATGTTTGCCATGCATTTATGACAGACAGGAATGACTTAGCCCAAAGAATGGTGATATGGCACAGTAATAGGGCCAAATTTTTTAGGGCTCAGACTTTAGGAGAGCTATAACCATTCCAGAAATATACTTATGTAATCCTTTAAAGTATGTTCTTTATGACACAATAGAAATTATTCTTTTTGTGGTGACAGTGGTTGATGTACCTCTCTTTTTGAGGCCTGACCTCAGGCATGTGTTCAGGTCTGTCAGGATGTAACTTCTGAGTATGTTAAACAAGACATACATGTATATTTTTAGTTCCACAAAAATACTGATCTGTATTCTGCTACTTAATGGAAACATTTACATATACCTTTTATTATTTTTTCACATAATAGTGTTGTAAAGGCAATAATAGCTTATTCATAAGTTCTTGATCTGTGCCATGCTGCAAATGTAGTCACAAAGTGTGAGTGGACCTGCATTATGATAATTTCTTGGGGTTTTATGGTGGGTAATTGATGCTATTACAGTCATTGTGAACTTACTTATGAGCATGTCTAGTATAATAATGTATGAGTTGTGTGCTACTTAGCAGACAGACCATTAAGTAATCAGTGTTATGACATAGTTATTGTGATTTGTTGTTATTTGTCAAAACATGATAAAATTAACCTCCAGTAACTTGTCCCTGCCAACGTCCATGGAATGGAGTTATTGACCAACACGTGCAAGGTACACAACTTTTGTCACAGGCCAGTACACAGTTGGTGTATGTGAAATGTAAATGTTCAACAGTTCACTTAATAATACACGTTAATGTTTAACCTGGTATAATTTATGTTAGTGTACTGTCATACAAGTATTACTAATGTGTTCAACAAGGCTTACTTCAGAGCAAAATGTGAAGTACAACATGATCCTATACTGCATTCATGTCTGTAGTTTGATAGATGTTTGTATTTCTATGTGTATGATGTGGCAGTTGAAGGACAATCGTAACATTATCAGTTACACATACACAAATGCATTCTACTCAAATAATTTTAAAATGACAGGTAATACATTTCTTCTGTTGCTGATGTCATTATACAATACTGTTGGCATTTAAGTTGTTTTGGGCTAAGTCTTCAATTGCTATGTATTCATTTATGGTGTTTCTATCCCCTTTATATGCATACATATGCAAAGTGATATACTGACATTCCTACACACACAACCCAGTTGTCAAGGGATTGACTATATGGTTATGCCTTGATTTATGTGTATGTGGCACATGACCATGCCCTTCATTTTGCAACCATGTGCATCTCACATCTGTTATAGCTAGACAAGTGCAAATATGGATTGCAGCAACTGTTCTGTTGATATGCTGGTTAAATGACAGTTCTGTATATGTGTCAGGTCATTCTGGATTGCAATATATAGCATGTATGAACAGTCACACATTATAGGATTCACAACATGTAGGTTGCTGCCACAAATGCTTGCTTCCTGAAATAATAATATTATTGGAATGATTTCACAGGATGTGCATGATTCTTCTCATTATGTCCCCATTTGTACGTGTCTACACTGCCATTATTACTTCATTATTGTTTTCTTCATACATATAAGGACATGAAAGGGTAACTCATATATGTTATCAGTCATGTGCATGTTAAGTATTTCCTGTGATTACTCTTGTAGTATATATGACAGTGGCAGTGTAGTTCCATCCATCTGCTCCATATGTGTAGCTAGGCATACTCAATGTACTCTAGTGAGCACATTTCTTTCAGAACATGTTACAGAAACAGAACCCACTTTCTTATAACTGTCGTATAATATACATTCCAATATAAAATATGCTACTCCTTAATTAAAATTAAGTTTAAAATGGCCATTTTATGATTAGAAGGGGCAACAACTCAAAAGAAAAGTTTGTTTCTGTAGTGCAAAGGGCAGTAGTTTGAGAGCTGAGTATACTTTTTAAATGATAGGTAGCTGGTGGGAGCAACATCATAAGGTCGGGTACGACTTACACATTTCTGCACACACCCTTGATGTGTACTACCTGCAGTATATGCAATATACACTAATGTATCCTCTTTCATTGCCAGTTGTTATCTCATCTCTCAAATGTACCTACTACTAATGTTCTACACTCACTTTCTTACTTTGTTACTATGTCTCATCTCCTTTTGTCAATATTTCATTTTTTAAATCATGTAGATGTGCCCCTGAATGGCCATGATTACTTCTACAGTGATCAATAATTAATAATTAGTGGTGTTTGTACAGTAATTTATTGATATATAACTACAATGTCCTCTTTAAGCTCCACCTGTGTGTTAATTTATGCACTTCATGTTGCCAGTGTCTTGTATTGTGCTGTCTGTGCATGCTCAGTTACTGATGTTTACACTATATGTTCAACCCTATCTGCACCTCAGTGTGGCCACTATAAGGTGTTCTGGCCACAAACAGGCACTGCTCAATGTGCAGAGCTGCTTAGCATCCTGCATATTTGATAGCACTGCTGCCTGTTGGTATAGGCTTAGCATGACAGGTATACACTTATTAATGAATCTCATTGATTGTTTTACTTTACTAACAGGTATTTAGTCTCATTTTGTACATTCTGTTATGTCTTCTTGTATATTCTGTTTTGTATTTTCAGACCTGCATTTTGTGTATTCGTCTGTAGATTACTACCATATACTTAAGTGTGTGTTCATCTAATTGTTGATGTTATATGTTAACTGCTTTTTGTTTGTCTCTTGTATTTGACAATTTGGTCTAAGATGTGGCTAAATAGGGTCCTTGAACCAGCCCACTTATCTGCTTAACAAAAGTTCAATAAATAAAATGTAAATAAAAAATCTGCATAGATCAGTAGATAAAAAAATAGTTAAGCAGCAGAACACAACTTGTCAAAATAAGAGAGATTGGCTACCTATCCTGATAAGGTTACAAGTGGTGTCCCATAGGGATCTGTACTGGGGACATTTATTTTCCAGGCAAGTCTTCTTAGATATAGATGTTGGAAAGATAACCAAATATGTTGATGATTGCTGACTGGATAATATAATTACTTTAGTGAAATATTCCAAAGTTTTCCAAGATGGTCTACAAAATACATACACAGAAGAATGGCAAATGTAGCATCATGAGACTTGGCAGAAATTACACAAATTTCTAATTTGAATAATAAAAGATGGTACAATCATTAATGATCTAGAGGTGGTCATATACAACAATTTCAGTTTTAACCAGTGTGTCAGCCCATCTGATTCTTGATAACATGTTTAATCTTGTCTGGGAGATCTCTGTACATCTGTATACCTCTCCAGTCTGACCTATTTTTAAAATTAATTCTGCATTCTGTGACCTAAAATATGGTACTTTAAGCAAACTAAGAAGGTACAATGATTCCTAGCTATCAAAATCAAAGGGTTGGAAAACATAACCTATTTGAAAAAGCTTTAGGGATTGTTATAATAGTGAATTTCTTACAGGTTACTTAGAAGTGATCTCTGCCTGATCCACAAGGCAATTCTGTTTGAAAACCTACAGCAGGAATAAACCACTGTGGGAGCTAACACCAATTTGTTGGACCTAACACTAAAATAAATATCAACAATAGAAAAAGCAGGTGAAACATACAACACCCTTTAAGATTATGAAACTCAAAAGAAGACAGTCAACAATTTCCTTCAAAGATAATCTTGACAAGAATATATCCGTTATCTGTAAGTGTACATGTGTATGTGTGTGTATGTGTGTGTGTATAAGTTAGGCTCATAAGCTTGACTGGCAAACCTTTCATCATATGAACCTATGTAATAACATTTTACATACTTAACAGCTGCAACAACTATTACATGTAAACATACATAGACACAATTTTTAGAGAGAAATATATACAATGAGATAACATTTTCATTTATCCCAACTCTTGAACCTCTCAATAATATATTTAAAAATAATATTAGTAATAATGTGTGCAAACATATAGTAACAGTTTATAAGCACACACATTTAAATTGTACATTCAAAACTGGGCAATGAAGGCAATTGAATGGAGTGATATAAGCAGTCAGGTAGACATTAATCACTGTGGATGGCAATTGAGGTTAAATGCTAATGTACAGCCACCTTTAAAGGAGCATGTACTTTTAAAACCAGTACTAAGCCACAGATGTTAGCATTCATAGCAAATATGCATTGTTTCACTTTACTCCTCACAAAGTATATAAGAATGTTAAGAGGTGTATAACATAAAAAAGTACTTATAGTTCTTTTGTTCCAAGCAAACATTAATACCTGAGCTTTTTTGCTTTATGAAAATATGCTGCGTGGCATCAGTTATATCGGTTTACTATTAAAATTTCGAACGGCACTCTGTCGACTGTGCTATAGTTGGCAACGGAAGTTCGAAAACATCGAATGTCGAAGTAAAAAAATCAGTCTAGGAATGGTTTTAACATGGGTCGAGGTAGGTGTTCAGTATTATTCTGAACTACAAACATCTCCCCTACCTCGACCCATGTTAAAACCCATTCCTAGATTGTTTTTTTGACTTCACAATTATCATTTTCGAACTTCCATGTTCGACTATAGTACAGTCGACGGAGTGCCGTTCGAAATTTTAATAGTAAACCGTTATTTCACCATCTCTCTGATTATTACCTTCTACAAAGTTTATAGGATTTTTCTGAGTAGGATTGAGCAGACTTCAAGCAAAATACAAAGTCTCTTCTAAAATATGTTTTATAGTATTGTTTTGTCTTGTATTTGGCTTCCACAGTTGTACTTTGTTAAACTACACTGGATAATCATAAAAAGTATGCTCTGCACTGTTACTGATCTCTGCTGTGAATTCTTATATTTCATTCAGATATAATATCCTTTTCCTGGATGTAGTTGTGACATATCTGAGCATGCTACTGAACATTCTGCTGAATTAAAAGGGAGACCTGTGAGCTTTAATAAGTTAATTCCCCGTTATGCAAAACATTAACTGCAGATATGTGAGCACTGCATTGCACCTTGTTCAGCATTGTATTTCACCTTGTTTAACTCTGCATTGCACCTTGTTTAGCTTTGTATTGCACCTTGTTTAGCATTGTATTGCACCACATTTAGTGTTGCATTGTACCTTGTTTAGCACTGTATTGCACCTTGTTTAACATTTCCTTAGTTGTCTTCTGACACTTTTTTTACTCAAAGCCTTAAACCACATAATCTTAGATATAGAAGTAGTTGGTATCTTTTAAAATAAAACAAAAAGCATAAATGAGTTTTAAAAAGCAGGACTGTGCAAAAAAAATAAGTTTTACTATTATGCAACCTTTTTTGTTTTAAGCACTAAATCTCATTTCTTGATAATAAGTCTGCTTTTCAGATTTTAAATAGCATTCAGAATAAATGCATTTGATTTTCTCTTAAAAGGAAAAAAAATCTTGCAATTTGTATTAATGAAAAATATGGGCAATTGCTGTCAGAAGCACATCCATTAAAGCATTACATATCACAGCCAGGCCTTTATTGTGCTCATCATAATGAAGAACGGATCCCTCTCCTTTTATGTCAAGCATAATGAAATGTTGCATTGCTATTTATATCACCTCAAAGGAAAAACCTTTCAGCAGAAGCACTTTAAAACACTTGGGTTTTAATCCATCTTACCTTTTCTGCCGCAAATCATCAATTTTAGGGTAAATTGCAAAAGTTATCTTTCATACAGCTTTGTATATGTTATAAAAGTACATATTAACTTAATAATCAAATTAAACAGAGATAAAATATAACTTGTCCTAGTCTGAAATATCTTTCTGCTTCTTTCGCGTGTATAGGTAATAGTGCACTTTTAAAGATTTAAGATATAATTTACTGTTGACTGAAGCCATAAAATCATCTGCAGTGTTGAAGAGTAGATTGCTTCACAATAATGTGTATTTTTAGCCAATGAATATCTAAGAGTAAAGAAAGCAGCTGTCTAACTAATATTTGTTTGTAATTATTTTGTTACTTTATTTTGGATATAATTTAGATTACAGAGTTGGATTCCTGAGGCTCCTGGGGATAAACACCATGCTGTTCTTAGGACAGGTCTGTAATTCAGGGTGTTTGGGATAAGGAGAGACATCTGTTATTCTTTTTATTCATTACTCGTTTAAAACAGGTGATAGTGCAGAAACAATAACCCAGAGGGAATCAGAGAAATCAAAACAAGTTAATACAGAGCAGTGTGTCGCTCTATATATGAGATTACTGAAAGGTGTTTAGTCTAGGGAAAATGTGGAAGTATGCATTTCCCTTATAAGTTTAGGGGGTAAGTACTAGGCTATCTCCCCATGTGGGTCATTTTAAGCCTAACCAATTTCTCTCAAAGGTAAAAATTAAACCCTGCATCTTGGGTTTATAAGGCAAATAGTTTAACCATTAAGCCAACCCACAATCCTTTCCATTTCTTGTACATATAATTAGAGCAGCACACACATGAGTACACCACATTCACTTGCCATGCTCTTAGGCAGTTTCCTGATATTTATTTAGAATGGGAGCACAGTTTAATGATATGAATTTAGAATGAGAGCACAGTTTAATGATGTGAATTTAGAATGGGAGCACAGTTTCCCGATATTTATTTAGAATGGGATCACAGCTTGCTGATATGTATTTAGAATGGGAACCTCAGGCAGAACAGCTTCTGAAAGTTGGGTGTACAATGCAGGTATCAAAATCTGATTACGAGAAAGAACACATGTTTTACACAATATTTTCTGTTTCCCTTACATGTAACACATGAAGTGGTGTTTTGGCTATATCTGATATTTAATACAACAAAAACTTAATGGGTTATTCTAAAGGAAAAACATAGTAATTGCTGCAACAAATAATAATATGACAACACAAATAAACTCAACACTTTTATTAAGTCATCTTACTATCTCAGTCATCAATGTCCTTCAAGGAGGAAATATGGACCATAGGGTAGTCAGCAATCACTATTATAAATGATGGCTGTTTTTCTTTTCTTTTCATAAAACATCTAGTTTCCAGATGTTGACGTATTACAGATCAAAAATACTGTATTAATTCACACTGTAATTGATGCACTGTTGATTCCTAAAGCATAGCTCTTGAGGCAGTGATTTCAGGAACTAAAATGCAAATCATTTTGATAGAACTGAACTTTGTAGACCAATATGGAACAACAGTAATTGAGCAAATAATTGTAGATCCAGTCATAGAAAAAAGTGATCAGGTATAAATACACACACACACACACACACACACACACACACACACACACACACACACACACACACACACACACACACACACACACACACACACACACACACGCACACACACACACACACACACACACACACACACACACACACACACACACACACACACAAGCCCACACATATCTCAGCACAGGCTAACACTATTTCTGAAACAGTCATATAGTACTCCTGCTGTCATGCTGTTTTAAGTACCAGTTTCTTACTATTTACTACAAATTTCCTTTTGTTAACAACCATGAGTTCAATGTAATGTTAACTATACCTTACATATGTCCTGTTATTTCTTTACTTATTTATTTAAACGTACTAATTTATTTTTTGACATTGTTGACCCAAGAAAGTCCAAATAGGCAAAGCCCCTTTTCAGTGGAGGCCTGGAGAGGCAATCTCTACATTACAGTCATCTGAATGAGCTGAAAGTAAAATTATACTTTGACTCTCAGGATTTTACAACTTAACATGTGATCACCATGTTACACACACTATGTAATATTTATAGCAAGTTGAGTTCAGACATATCTATAGAACATAGTATAGACAGCATGTAAAACTCACATTCATCATAGGTTCATAGGTAGGTACTAGGCTATCAGCCAAAGGGCCTAAGTAAGCCTAGCCAACAGGGTTCCCTGGCTTACGTCACCCAAGAAAGTTATTTTCCTGTGCCCCTGTTGAGCAGAGCCAGAGAAGTCATCCCCGGGGTGTATTTAATATTTCCCATCTACTCATCAAGATTTTTCTTGAAGAGTGCTAATGAGGAACTTTACTTGACATAGATGGGTAGCTTGTTCCAGAGTATAGGAAGTCTCTGGGGCAAGAATCTATCCCTCCAGCATGTCCTGTTTATTGTGGGGGCAAGGTTTAGGTCCCTAGACAGTGTTGCTCTGAGGGATTGGGATTTCTTTATGCGTAGCATGTCCAACAGCTCTGCGTTTGACATAGCTTTATATGTTAGCAGAGATCACCTCGGAGTAGGCAATATGCTACGTTGTAAAGATGGAGTTTTTTGAGACGGTCAGTGTAGGGCATCTGTTTGAGGCCAGTAATGCTCTTTGTGAGGTACTTCTGTGGCCTTTCCAGCTGCTGCAGATGTCTTTTGAGGTACATTCCAAAAGGGTCGTTGTACTCTATAATGGGTCTAATGAGTGTCAAGTAGAGGGGAACAATGACCTCTTTTTTCCTGCATGAGAACTCTTTTGTGATGAGGTGTGTCACGTAGAAGGATTTCCTGACTACTGTGGTGATGTGATTATCAAAGGAGAGACTACTGTCCATCTGTGTCCCAAGGACTCTTATCACACTTTCGGTGTTAAGTAGACTACCACCTATGTGGTAGTTCATGGGTACAGAGTTTTTACCAAAAGGGATGACAATGCACTTTTTGGCATTGAGCTTCAGGCCATGGCTTTGACACCAGGCATCTGTCTCAGAGAGGCCCTTTTGTAGGATGTCCACATCTTTTGGAGTTTTGATTATGGCTCCTAGTTTGCAGTCATCTGCGAACTTTGTTAGCCAAAGACCTTCTGTGTTAGCCTGTACTTCAGAGAAGTAGATATCAAACAGGAGAGGTACTAGGACTGAACCCTGTGGTACTCCACTTGTCACTGGTTTGAGGCCAGATTTGGAGTCTGCAACTTTTACAGTGTGGGTTCTGTCAGTGAGCCAGATGGCAACCCATCTTGTGACGTAGGGATTTATACCTAGTTTAGTGAGTTTATCTATAATTCCAGAATGGGGGATGGTGTTGAAAACCTTGGCGAGGTCAAGGTAGGCTGTGTGAACCACCTTATCCTCATCTACAGCTTTGGTGACTGCCGCAAAGAAGTCAATCAGGTTCAAGAGTCATGAGCTGCCTTTCACACACTGAACTGGGTGGAGTCCAGAGTTTGGAGGTTACCAATGTCTTTGTTTATGAGTTCCGTGATGATACATTCCATGGCCTTACAGACCAGGCTCATCAGGCTAATAGGGCGATAGTTCCCGGGATCAGTGGTGGCTCCCCCTTTGTGGAGTGGGGTAACTGTTGCTGTGTGCCATTCAGTGGGCACAAAGCCTGATGTGAGGCTATGACTGAACATGGTGCTTAGGTGGGGAGTCAGTTCGTTCTGAAGTTCATGTAAAAACGCAGCCTGTGATGTTGTCCAGTACCATGGATGCTGTGTTTTTGGCTTTAGAGAATGCAGTTTTTACCTGTGTAGTTCTGATTACATGGACTCTGCATTCTTCCTATATAAATATGGGCCCTTTAGGGGGTGAGAGGGGTGTAAAGTTAGCACTAAACCTATTTGCCAGGATGTTGGCAATATCAGTTGGTTCTGTAATTTTTGTGCCGTTGTGCTGTAACTCAGAGCAGATCTGGGTGTTGCCATTGAGATTCTTGACATAGCTATAGAATGCTTTGTGGTTGTCCCTAGAATCAGTGGCAATTTTGTTTTCATAGCTAGCTTTGGAGGATCTTATAAGGGATCTCAGCTTCTTACTGAGGCTGACCAGGCAGCTCCTCCACTCATGGGATTTTACTCTCTTTTGCAACAGTTTCTGCCTTCTGTTATAGAGCTTTTTTATGGCAGGGGACCAACAGATCGGCTTCCTTTTTTTGGAGGATAGCATCTTGGTTCTGTTTGGGATAGCATGATCCATGCCCTCGTGTAAGTGCTTATAGAGTGCATTTGTGTAGGATTCAGCAGTCGTAACTGTATTGTCCATCTGCATGGGTGTCATGAAGTTTGCCACTTCTGTCTTAAGAAGTATGAAGTTGGTTTTGGAGAAATTTTTTACCGTGGTTTCCTTAATGGGGGTTGGGGGCGGGATGTGGATATCTAGGGTGATTAGCTTATGGTCAGATCTGACCAACAAGGAGTTGACTTCAGGTGTGGAACACCAGTCACTCATGTTGGTAATGACTAGGTCTAGGATATTGTTGCCCCTGGTGGGGGGGTGTGGATAAGTTGATCCAAGGCATTGGAATTTATGAATTCCAGGAAGTGTTGAGCGAAGGAGTTGGTACATGAGTAGTTTTCTCAGTTAATGGTGGGGTAGTTGAAATCACCCATTATTAGGGTGTTTGGTTGAACCCTAATATTTTCCAGTATATCAAGAAAAGAGGAGTGGCAATCCTGGGGCATGGTGGGGGATCTGTAACAAGCTACAATTTGGATTGCAGTTTTGCCCAGAGTTAGTTGCACTTGGATAACCTCGTATGCATTATGCTGAGCAACTAGCCTGGAGGTGTGGATATCCTTAATGAATATGGACACAGCTCTGCCTTTGGTGTTCCGGTCCAGGTTAGGTGGCAAAAAAGTATGGTATGAGTTATAGCCTGGTAATGCAGGGGTGCTCTCTGGAGCCTTGAACCAGGTCTCAGTCACTGCACAGATATCGATGTTCTCCATTTTAAGGAGTGCCTCGAGTGAGTGCATTTTGAGATTTAGACTTCTAGCATTGAGTAGCATTACCCTCAGTTTTTGCTTGACTGTCCCTGTTATGGTGGTGAATTTGTCATTTGAACCTTGCCTAAAAAAGGCACTATAGGGGTGGCAAGAGCCTTAGCCAGTGTCCGGAATCCCAATGGTGACAGGTGCAGGCCATCTCTGGCAAAGTATTGTGGTTTGTCGACCATATTGTCCCAGGCAGTCAGATACTGGATCCCCTTAGAATGACACCAGAAGCTTAGTCAATTGTTGAAGTCAATCATTTTGTCCTTGTACTGTGGTATCATTCTGGGTGATGGCAAGATGCTACTCAGGGCTAGGGTCATACCTGCCTGGGCTACATGATCGGAGAGCTCTTCCATGTCTCTTTTCATGTAGTCCAGGGAGGTGCATCTCAGGTCATTCACACCAACATGGACAATGACAGAGTCATATTTGTACTTGTTGTGGAGTGACCTGAGTGCATGGGTTATGTAGCGGATCCTGGCACCAGACAGGCAGCTAATAGTAACCTTCTCCTTGTTTAGTCTGGCGAGTGGGACATCAGTGTGCCTGACTATAGAGTCACCTATGACTAGTGTGTTGGGTACGTTGTTTTGTCTTATGGGCTGTGGTTGAGTGGCACACTGAGTCTGTAGGCTATGTGTCATTTGGGTTGTGTTGGGGGGTGGAGGTTGCTTACATTTCTGCTTTGGAGGTCTCTGTTGCTTGAGCAGATTATTCTTGAGAGCCTCCGCGAATGTGTTTGTGTTTCTATGTGTGGATTTTGGTGGTGTATGTTTAGTGGGACTATATGATGAGTGTGGTGTGGTGCAAGTGTTTACCTTCTCCTATTGACTGTCAAGTTCAGTCTTGGGTGGAGAGAGCTTTACCTCCAGTTTGGCTAGATAAGTGCATCTCTCACAAGTTGTAGTGTTGGGTGATAGGAGCAGAGGGTTGTCTGCATACATGAGGCAATTGCTACATTGCCCCAAGATGCTCAGATTCATCAGATAGACAGGAGAGAACACTAGGAGCTGACTCTTGGACATGCCTGAATAAAAAGCTATTTTCCTCTAGACAAGTGAAGAAAGTCAGTACAAGAGCTGTTTTTCTCCAAGCAAGTGAGGAAAGTAAGTACAAAAACTGTTTTCCTCTAGGTAATGAGGAAGGTTGAGTGCTGTAGTAATTTGTAGCTTATTTAGTGCTTACAATAAGTTCTGAACAAGTGCTGAGCACGAATAAGCAAATTCAAGTGCTAAAACTAAGACAACAAACCATTCAGTATTATTTTGCAGTGTATTTTCATGTTCCCCTGTAATATTAGGACATAGACAGCATATAAGGCATATGCATATTTTATCCAATTTGTTAGATTTACTTGACACACATAATGATAAGTTTACTGTAGCAAACATTTGAGAATTTAGTGATATTTGTTTGCTTGTTTTAACTGCATGAGATGGGGAATTAGTACTGGGGTTAGTACAGGGACAGTCCTTTCATATTGATAGGTATGATTTCATCTGGATTGTAAATTATAGACTGGACAAGATATAGAGTAGGACGGGGTCTTGATAATGAGGTTGTTACTATGCAGGATTAGTTGCTTGAGAGGTATGTCTTCAAAGAGATTTTAAATTGTATATAACATTAGATACTTTTTAGTGCTAGGATTGAGTTCCAGGGTTTAGCAACAGATGCAGGACATAACAGTCACCATTACAATTTTCATATTTTTGATTGAGTACTAGGTATTAGATTAGTGAGCATAGTTCTCTGGTGAGGTGTGTTAGTTTAATAACTTACAGGTAGTAGAGCATCTGTCTGGGTATAGAGGATGCTGTGGCCAGTCTTAATATGAAGAAAGAGTTAGTAAACCAACGACAGTAGCTTCAGCCAGTTAAGGGGGTGAAGTCTCAGACAGTGATGGGTTCACTTAATGCGTTACTTGTTAACTTTACAATTTTATTACAAAATGGTTCCAGTCTAGTTGACTTATTAAAATCCATTGGTTCATTTTCTGGCATTCTTGTGTGTCAAAGTCTTTCAATACCATGTAACAACCCAGTGCTTTTCCATTTAGGCAGGACAACAGAATGCTGGCAGTTCTGTCTGGGACCAGTTCTGATAGCTGCATACCTTTCCCAAGCTACTAAGTAAGTTTCCATTGTCATAAACTGGTCCACATTTCTGACTTGTAAGGGACTAACATATTCTCCATGAGGTGGAAGGCTGATTACTGGTCCCACATGTCTCTGACTTGTAAGCGACTAACAGATTCCCCATGAGGTGAAAGGCTGATTACTGGTCCCACATGTCTCTGACTTGTAAGGAACTAACAGATTCTCCATGAGGTGAAAGGCTGATTACTGGTCCCACATATCTCTGACTTGTAAGTGACTAACAGATTACCCATGAAGTGGAAGCCTGATTATTGGTCCCACATGTCTCTGACTTGTAAGGGACTAACAGATTCCCCATGAGGTAGAAGGCTGATTACTGGTCCAACATGTCTCTGACTTATAAGGGTCTAAAATATTCCCCATGAGGGGAAGGCTGAGTACTGCTCCCACATGTCTCTGACGTTGGGAGGTGTGGGGGTAAAGTGTAGGTGTGTTTTTTTTTTTTTGTAACGGAACAGCAATTTTTTTTCCCTGGGAAAAAAAAAATCGCTGTTCTGTGTTTTCGTAATTATTGGGTTTCGAACTTCACGGTTCGACATTGCAACGTTCGAACTCCTGTGAGTCCAACATTGTAATATAGACCCAATTCCCCATGAAGTTGAAGGCTGATTATTGGTCCCACTGTCCCACTTTTCTCTGAGTTGTAAGGGACTAATAGATTCCCCATGAGGTAGAATGCTGATTACCAGGCTAAGTATCTGCTGCTGGAACTGACAAAAACCTGCTCAACTGTCAGCAGCGGATTTCCACCTGCTAAAGCAACCATTTTGAATGTAAATATTTCTTTTTAATGTATTGTCAAGTGTTGTTCCATATTTGTAACTCACTGTTTGAATACAATTGTAACTGCCCATTTGGCACAGGTCATAGCTGAAAATGGTCAATCGACAGACTAGTCCACCAACCCAGTTAATAAAGTAAATGCATACACATAAATAAATAAGCGCATAAATAAACAAACAAATAAATGAATGTATGTTATTTAGAGAAAGAGAGTGAAAATATGTTTTATTATAGCCCAGTGGATTCAAATTAACCACTTCTTCTGCCCTAATTTCTTTACAGATGAAGGTGTGGTACAAGATATTTTTGTTTGTTTTTGTTTTTGTTTATTTATTTATTTTTTTTTTTTTGTGCAGGACGAATGCCATCTATCATGGGAATTAGATGCCCAAGTGTGACATATACAAGCCTAAACAAATGCTGAACAAAAGCACTTATATTATTGGCTACAATAAGAAAAAAATCCATCACTTGCATGAACTAGTAAAACACTTAGGCATAGTGAGTTTTAATTGCTGTGGGCATCCAACAAGGTTTTAAAAACTGTATTATGAAAACACATAAACAAATTTTGACAGATGTTATTTGTTGCTCGCTATAAATGATCATTCTTTTACAAGGACATAACTAAATCAAATGTATAACTGGCATATTCATGCCTCGTAATGATCTCCATTGTGACATGACTTCCAACATGGTTTGACCATTACACACTTGAAGGGGGTACGATGCATATCTGCCTAGGAGGGCATGGTAGGTAGTCCTAACTGAATGGGGATCCATAAGTTCACCCCAGGTTTGGCACCCCTTCCCCCCATGGATAGGGTGAACATGTAAATGTCTGCTCTAGGATTATGGTTATTCATAGTTACTATACAAAGGGGTTTCACACAGTACTAAAAGATTATCTCACTAGCGGTTATAAAAAGACTTCCTCAAAATAAAGGGGCTTAGTACTAAATAACAAAGGCTAGAAACTCAGTGGGAATGCATAGCTAAGGTGCTTTAGATCCTCACAGATCAATAGCCTACAAAGTACCTATGAATGTGTGAACCTTTATCTAAAGCCCATTCAGCAAGCATAGTTTAGTTAAGATGCAAATGTAGGAATTACAATGTAACCTGGGCTCATCCTGAACAAAAAGGAGGTGATATCTATGACTTTAGTGAATGTAGGACAGGTTACCATGACCTAAATTACCACACATTTCTTCATGTACAATTTAACACCTGAAATTGCTAATGAGTGCACACTTAACCAAAATAAAAAATGCTTGCTGTGGTGGTCTCTGCCTTAAATTCTGCTAATATGCATATAACAATTGTATTTAAAAAAAAAGGAAATAGCCATTCAGGCTTTGTTGAGGTTATTGCTGACTGATAGTTGGACTATCAACTAGAATTGCATGTTTTGCAGCTCCCTGGCACTTATTTAGTTTACTGAGCTTAAATAAAGCATAATTAACATGAGAGATATGTAGGGAGGGGTCATAAATCTGGCCAGAAGTATCAAACACCTTATCCCAGAAATGTTGCCAAAAGCTGAAAAAGTTTGGTAAATCCTCTAGTCTCCGCTATTTGACTTAATCTGTTAAAAAACACTGAATAATGTCACATGTTGTACTGGAAAGACAATATTTTCTTTTCAGTTTTCATTTTGTTTGCCAGTAACTACTTCATCCTTTCCCAAGTTGTAGGACAGCCAGGGCCTATTTTGGAAAAAAAAAGTATTAAAGAGTGAAACAAATTTTGAAAGAGTTTCCTGTCCATTGCAGGATGCACATACACTATTGCGCATACCACACATCCACATATATGGTCAATATACAGAATTAACAAGTTACCTACCTGCATGTCACTGGGATATAGAGGAAAGCAGATACCATTACAATACCTGTGCAAATCCTGCACAGACGTCACCCGACTAGGAAAGGAAACCTAAATTATCCAGTTTCTTATTTTCTTTCATTGCATTATAAACGTTTTGACCTCCTTTTAGTCACATACCTTCATATATTGTTATAGACCTGTACTTGTGCCTTATACATGAATTCAGATTACCCATATTTTGTTAATCATTCAGTAACCAGTATTTTACATTTCCTCTTAGAAACTACACACACACACACACACACACACACACACACACACACACACACACACACACACACACACACACACACACACACACACACATATATATATATATATATATATATATATATATATATACATTTTTTCTCCGTGCTACTGCTGACGTCAGGCTCCTTTACTGTCCGTTCCAGTATTGTCCTCTCCTCGCAATTCATAAAAACCTGGCTGTTCCCATGTGACCCACAAAAGGACCATGAAGATCTCTCTTCCAAAAAAGTATGTCTACATGGTATAGCCTATTCCCCTATTTCCAGGTTATAATGGGTGTGAGCTGTAATACACCAGGAGTGAGACTCTGGGTTAGATGAGGAGGCATCATACTACAACCTGCAGGAAGTTTCCTCTTTAAGTGATACCTCCCACTGATGTGCCGCGCTGACATCATCAGGTAGGCATGCAATGGTAACATGAAAATCATGCTCCCACATATGTGGTGATGCATTTCTCAGTGCATACCTATCTACAGTGGCGCAGCTCCCATTTTGGCCTCAAAGATCACCTCCAGGGTTCAAAAACCAGCAATGTCCATCAGTCAGCTGCACAATATCCCCCAGGAAGAGGTGAGCAGGCTGATGCCTTATTATTCCCCTTTCACCCAGCCAAGCCACTAACTGAACTCAGGTTGCTTGTGTTGTACTTAGGGTTGTAGTCAGGGATGCACTAAGGGTTGTACTCAGGGCTTTATCTCTCTATGCTACTAAAATATAGTAGCAAAGCATAACAGACGATGCAGTTTAAAATATGGAAGAGTTTAAGCCAGGACTTTAAAAATATTGGGCACATTGCAATTATACAAGAGTAATCATTTGAAAAGTCAGTACCCACATGAATGAGTTCTATAATGCAGAGACTGAATGGCCAAATAAACAGACTTGTATATGTCAAGTCAGAGATGGCCATTTCTCAGAATACTCGCTTTTCTCTGAGGTATGGTGATCTCAGTGTTGGTATATAAATGTTGAGGGCTTTGGGGGGCTTGCTCCCCACATCAGGGGTGCAGGAAGGTTTGCTCTCTTCAAAATAGAACATAAAGAAGAAGCATTATATTCGAGATTTGCTCGTCTCCTGCATTTTTTATCTGTTTTTCGGTCTATTGGCACTCAGCGTTGAAAGTGCTGACATTTCAATATCACAAGCCAGTTACCTATATCTTTTATCTGAGGCAGGTTTCTAATCCATGTAATTATCAAAAATGTTATACTTCTTTGACACAACCTTTATGTTGAATGTCTTAAAAAGTATGCAAACTACAGCTCTGAGATAAAATTTTAATGGAGTAAAATAAATGCCAAATATTTTTAATACCCTTAGAACTATTTCCACTGCTGTTTAATGAATTTCAGGAGAGTAGACATAATGCAGTGATGCATTCCTACTCACTGTAATGGAATATTCTATAAAATATCTTGCATCAGCTGTAGCAGTCCATTTTTTTTTCAGATTAATAGAACATACTATTTCTCATAAACACACTCTTTCTATGATACGGTACTTTATGTGTGAAGGGCACTGGTCTGAATCGTACCTTTGACACTTTTTATTGCACTACCTATTACATCACATAGAACATGATTTCCTTGCTATCACAATGTCCATTTTATTTGTATTACATAGATATCCCATGAAGTGCTATGTTAATGCTAGAAACTGCTACGGGGATACTAAGCACATCAGTGCTGTGTCCGTTTATACATTGCTGTAATCTGTAACACATATCAGACAAATTAGAGACTAGTATTGTAAAAGATTTTTAACGTAAAGATCATAAAAGAAATTGCTTTACTTTTACAATCTTTACTTTGTAGAAGTTTTGAGTGTTTGGTAGTGTGATCTTTCACTTGTCATGTTGATGTTTTTCATTTTTGTGATACAGTGATGAATCACACTATATATATATATATATATATATATATATATATATATATATATATATATATATATATATATATATATGGTTTTAGTACTTTTTTTTAAACAAGAAACATCTTTTTTAAATTATCATGTATGACATAGGCAATGTTATATTTATATAAGTGAAAATAAACCATACCGTCACAATCTCAGTTGCAAACATTATACATTGCAAACCATGCAGACACAACTGTAGCTGCAAATATTATACATCACTTATATAATCTATCCAGTCATTGTCAGTCAGCCATTACATAGCTCATTCAGATCCTGCCTTCTTTTAAACCGTGTTTCTACTCTGCATGTATTGATCCCACACTTCCCATTTTTTCCTATGTAATTTGCTCCTACCCTTTTCTAAAGATCTCAGTTCCAGTTATTTTATCTCTGTTACTATTTTTGCTATTCTATTAAAATTGGTTTAGACTTTGATTTCCATTTTCTAGTATTTGTTTTTTTGGTAGCCATCATAATTAGACTCATCAAGGCTTTACTATGTCTAGGCAAGTCCGATTCTGTATTATAGCTCAAAAAATAATTTCCTTAGTTACACCAATTTGCTCACCCAGTATCACTGACAGAGCAGTTTGCAGGGAATCTTTAAGGTCTGCCAACTCATTACACTCCCAGAAAATATGTTCCCAATTATCTCTTTCTTCCCCATCACAACTCCAACATTTGCTGTCTACCTCAGGAAAAATCCTTTGGAATCTACTTGGAGTATAAAAATACCTATGTAAACAATTCCAAGCAAAGATCCTAAATCTTATAGACTTTGTTGCATGTTTGGGAGACATACATACATCCCCATTGTTTGTTTGTGAATTGCTTATCTAATCTCACTTCCCAATCCTTTCTAACCTCCTCTGATTGATTCAAATAGTTATCATGCAATATTTTATAATGCTGTAATAATTATTCCTTTTTTAAGGCAACTTGTGTTCTAGATTCTACTAAAAACTCAACCAGTGCTGGTCTTTTGTTTAGGATCTCCCTGTTTCTTTCTCTTTTCCTATTTTCTAATATCAATCTTTGATAGGGAAAGCAATCTCTAACCTGCAGTCCAAATAAGTTCTTGGCGTCTTTCCATTCTATTACCTTTCCCTCTATAGTTATTTTCTCACAATACCTTGGTTCCTTTGCCAGTTTTCTCCTATAAATTCCAGCCCTCTCTTGCTTATTGTCCATTCCTGCATTGGCTTAGCTCTTAGTATACTTTCTGCTACTTTATGAATATAATAATCTTCTTCTTCTTTCGGCTGTTCCCATTAGAGGTCACCACAGCGGATCATCTGTTTCTATTTCTTCCTGTCCTCTGCATCTTGCTTTGTCACACCAACCACCTGCATGTCCTCTCTCACCACATTCATAAACCTTATCTTAGGCCTACCTCTTTTCCTCTTACCTGGCAGCTCCATCCTTAGCATCCTTTTCCCAATATACCCAGCATCCCTCCTCAGCACATGTCCAAACCAACGCAATCTCGCCTCTCTGGCTTTGTCTCCAAACCATCCAACCTGAGCTGACCCTCTAATATACTGATTCCTAATCCTGTCCATCCTCATCACACCCAGTGCAAATCTTAACATCTTTAACTCTGCCACATCTAGCTCTGACTCTTCCCTTTTCATCAGTTCCACTGTCTCCAACCCATATAACATAGCTGGTTTCACTACCCTCTTTTAGACATTCCCTTTCACTCTTACTGGTACCTGTCTGTCACAAATCACTCCTGACACTCTTCTCCACCCATTCTACCCATTCCACCCTGCCTGTACTCTCTTCTTCACCTCCTTTCCACACTCACCATTACTCTGAACTGGTGATCCCATGTATTTAAAGTCATCCATCTTCACCACCTCTACTCCCAGCATCCTCACCATTCCTCTATCCTCTATCCTCCCTCTCATTCAGACACATATATTCTGTCTTAGTCCTGCTGACCTTCATTCCTCTCCTCTCTAGGGCATATCTCCATCTCTCCAGGTTCTCCTCAGCCTGGTCCCTACTCTCACTACAGATCACAATGTCATCTGCAAACATCATAGCCCACGAGGCCTCCTGTCTGATCTCGTCTGTCAACCTGTCCATCACCATTGCAAATAAGAAAGGGCTCAGAGCTGATCCTTGATGTAATCCCACCTCCACCTTAAACGGATCCGTCACTCTCACTGCAGAACTCACCACTGTCACACTACCCTTGTACATATCCTGTACCACTCTTACATACTTCTCTGCCACTCCCGACTTCCTCATACAATATCACAACTCCTCTCTAGGCACCCTGTCATATGCTTTCTCTAAGTCCACAACGACACAATACAACTCCTTCTAACCTTCTCTATATTTCTCCATTAACACTCTCAGAGCAAACATCACATTTGTAGTGCTCTTTCCCAGCATGAAACCATACTGCTGATCACTAATCATCACCTCCCTTCTTAACCTAGCTTCCACTACTCTTTCCCATAACTTCAAGCTGTGACTGATCAGTTTTATCCCTCTGTAGTTACTACAGTTCTGCACATCACCCTTATTCTTAAAGATAGGTACCAAAACACTTTTTCTCCACTCCTCAGGCATCCTATGACTTTCCAAGATTTCATTAAACAATCTGGTTAAAAACTCTACTGCCATTTCTCCTAAGCACCTCCATGCTTCCACTGATATGTCATCTGGGCCAACAGCCTTTCCATTCTTCATCCTCTTCATAGCTGTCCTTACTTCCTCCTTGTTAATCTGTTTCACTTCCTGATTCACTATCCCTACATCATCCAGCCTTCTCTCTCTCTCATTCTCTTCATTCATCAGCCCCTCAAAGTACGCTTTCCATCTTCTCAACACAGTCTCCTCACTTGTGAGTACGTTTCCCTCAGTATCCTTTATCACCCTTACCTGTTGCACATCTTTCCTAGCTCAGTCCCTCTATCTAGTCAATTGGTACAGGCCCTTTTCTCCCTCTTTAGTGTCCAACCTTTCATACAACTCTCCATATGCCTTATTCTTAGCCTTCGCCACCACTATCGTTGCCATGAGCCTCATCTCCTTATACACCTGTCTACTTTCTTCATCTCTTTGACAATCCCACTTCTTCCTCACCAGCCTCTTCCTCTGTATACTCTCCTGTACTTCCTCATTCCACCACCAGGTCACCTTGACCTCCTTCCTCTGTCCAGATGTCATACCAAGCACTTTTCTAGCTGTCTCCCTTACCATCTCTGCTGTAGTTACCCAGTTATCTGGTAATTCTTCACTGCCACCCAGTGCCTGTCTTAACTCTTCCCTGAACTCCACCTCACTATCACCCTTTTTCAACTTCCACCATTTAATCTTTGGCATTGCTCTCACACTCCTTCTCCTCTTCTTCTTGATCTTCTTGATCACCAACTTCATCCTACAAACCACCAGTCTATGCTGCTAACTACACTTTCCGCTGTGACCACTTTACAGTCTCCAATCTCCTTCAGACTGGCCCTCCTGCATAGGATATAATCCACGTGTGTGCATCTTCTTCCACTCTTGTACGTCACCCTATGCTCCTCCCTCTTCTTTAAATACGTATTCACCACAGCCGTGTCCATCCTTTTCACAAAATCCACTATCATCTGACCTTCTGCATTCCTCCCTAACACCATACATACCCATCACTTCCTCATCCCCTCTGTTCCCTTCACCAGCATGCCCATTGAAATCTGCTCCAATAAACAGTCTCTTACCCTTGGGTACACTCACCACCACTTCATCCAACTCACTCCAAAATTTTTCTTTCTCATCCATCGCACACCCAACTTGCAGAGCATATGCACTAACAGCATTCAGCATTACACCACCAATTTCCAGCTTCATAAACATCACTCTGTCCGACAATCTTTTCACCTCCAAAACACTCTTGGCATACTGTTCCTTCTGGATAATCCCTACCCCATTTCTCCTCCATCCACACTGTGATAGAACAATTTGAATCCACCTCTTATACACCTGGCCTTACTCCCCTTCCATCTGGTCTCTTGCACGCACAATATATAAACCTTCCTTCTCTCCATCATATCAGCTAACTCTCTCCCTATACCAGTCATACTGCCAACATTCAAAGTTCATACCCTCACTACTACACTCCTAACCTTCCTCCTCTCTTCCTGACTTCGGGCATGCCTTCACTCTCTTCTTCTCCTTTGACCAACAGTAGCCCAATTTCCACCAGCACCCTGTTGGCTAATAATACTGGTGGCGGTCATTGTTATCCTGGGCCTCGACCGGTCCGGTATGGAAATCTGTATTGAATATAATATTCTTTATGATAATTGTTATTCTCCATAAAGGTCTGCATCCAAAATCCCAGTCTCTTCTTGTTTCTTGAGTTTCCTCCCCATTTCATCATCACCTCTTTCCACTTTGAATTATAATGTTCTGCTTGTGCTATGTATAGGAGCCATAACTGTGTTGCTCTGAAATACTCCTTCAAATCGGGTAATCCCAACCCACCCTATTCTATTAGAAGAAAAAGATTATGCCACTTGACTCTTATCATCTTCCACTCCAAGTTAAAATCCTTCAGCTCTTTATTAATTGCTATCCACAACTTCTCCTCTGGTTGATAAAAATATGCCTGACCTGTGTATAAGATTAAAAGGACTAAAAACATTTTGACTGCTTGCATCTTACTATCGATATCCATATAACACAGCTTCCATTTCACAGTTTTGTATTATCTTTTGTTTAGTCTCTTCCCACATATCCTTAGCTGCCACACCAGAATAATTTTTATTCTATACTCCTAAAAACATCATTTTATTCTGTCCCCATAAGTATGGAGATTGTTGAACCAGTTTGTGTGCAAGTACATAGTTTACTGCTATTGTCTTTGTTTTAGCTTCACTGATTTTGTATCCTGAAAAGATTTGAAACTGTCTTAGTTCCACAGCACTGTAATTTCCTTTTCTGGTTCTGTCAGGTATAAAATAATGTCATCTGCAAATGCAGCCAGCTTTGAATTTCTGAGTCCCTTATTTTCTTTGCCAGTGGTTCTAAATATATTGCAAATAGCAAATGGGAGAGAGAGGACACCCCTGCCTGGATTCTCTGCTCAAGCAGAGATTATCAGAGAAGACCCCACTCACTTTAATTTTTGCCTCTGATCCCTCATATATCCTCCTAATCAACCTTATAACTAACAGAGAATGCAAAAGCCTCCATTGCTCTGCTCATAAAGGCCCAGCTTACTCTGTCAGATGCTTTCTCTGCATCAAGACCCACCAACAACAGTGGTATTTTCTTACCTTCTGCTCCCCTCTGGATCATTAGTGTTCTGTTAATGTTGTCAAATGTTTACCTCCCCTGCATAAAACCACATTGATCCATATCTATCATATTTGGCATTACATTTGTCATTTTTTAGCCATTACAGATATAAACAATTTATAATCATGGTTTAGTATTGAAATGGGCCTGTATGAAGCTGGATCTGATGGATCTTTACCCTCTTTAGGTATTACAGATGCCACTGCTTTCTTCCAGGATGTTGGTACTTCTCCTCATCTTAAAATACTATTAAACAAAACCTTCCAGATATTTATATTTTTTCCCTCCTAGCTTCCAAACTTCCACAGAATGACATAGCCCTCAGGGACTACTCAGCTCTCCTGGAAGTGAAAGTACTCAGATGGCAGCTCCGTTTGGGTGCGGAGTTCTCCCTGGGGTTCAATGATGCTTCTAATTTAAAATGTGTACTAAGATGGCAGCAGTGATGGTCTGAGTGATTTTAATTTTATGCCTTAAAGGACTGACTTTATTGTTAACTGTAAGCAAGTCTGATTTATGCATTGCTACAGCGGAAGACATTACTACTTCTGTATACTTGGGAACATAATCGTACTTGTATTTTATTAGACATTATTACAGATGTTTGATTTCTTATTTTCAGTTAAGTTTACAGATTACATTAAGAATGTTGTTTGAGCTTGGCTCTGCTACTCTGTTTTCTGTTTAAGTTATGCCCACCTCATGCATATTTATGGGAAATAGAACTTTGAAAATTACACTTCCATCATGTTTAAAGAGGTTGAACTGCAATTATGATTGAACAAGATTACAAGATTTATATGTTTTCTTACACTATTTTAATTTTGTAATCTGCATAGTTTATTTATTCTGATGAAGTTCTTACATAAATGAAGAACAAAAGCGCACTCAGTCACAGGTTCTACTTGCTGCATTCTTTCTTCTTGTGTTATACCTAGATTTATTTACATTTTACAGATACCTTCAGAAGTTTTTTGTTATTTTAATAATTTTCTTTGCAAGTGTTTCCTCAGTTTTATTTGTGTGTATATATATATATATATATATATATATATATATATATATATATATATATATATATATATATATATATATATATAGATAGATACATATAAACATATATGTTTATATATCTACATCTACATCCCCCAGCTTTGCTGTCTTAATTAAAAGTGATACTGGTTAATACCTAGCCTTCACAGGTATGCAAAGTAATGAATCTGGAGTGACATCAAAATTGGCCTCAAAAACACAGCAGGAGAGGATCTTACCATCAAATAACCTAATCTATCTTGTAAACGAAGGCACTAGATTAAATACTGTAGCCAGTAAACTTTCTGTGATTGATGCGATCCTTTCTAATATTCCTGAAAGGATGCAATCAATTAATATTCTACCCAGTTAACTGACCACAATCCTTTACTTTCCTGTTGGTCTTTTAAAACCTTAAAATGTCCCCTTAAATACATAACAAGATATGTTTCAAAATCCTCTGAAGACCATCTGTTTACTGAGCTTGGAAACATTAACTGATCCCCAGTGTGCACCTCCTCTTACCCTGACAGAGTATTTACAGTATTTCTTGACAGATTAACAGTCCTACAGGACAAAAAAGTCTTTCCCCTAAGAACAAATGATCACATGTTTCAAAAATACAAAACACCATGGGTAACTCAACAAAAACAATACAAGAGATGAAGCTTGCAATGATGAGAAAAAAAACATCCTAATAACTAAAAAAATACAACTACAGAATATTAAGACACAGCACAGAAGCAACATTTATACAGCCAAACCAATATTTTGCAGGAGAACTCGAGTAACTTACCTAAGTCAAAATAATTCTGGTATACAATCAAAGAATCACCATCCCACAAAATATTCATTAAAAACAAACAAACAAATAAACAAAAGGAACTCTAGTCTTGCAACCACTGAATTTTGCAATGTTCTCAAGCTATCGAACAATGACATTATTTAACAATTAAATTGTTATTTTTTCTAAATACTGTCTTGGAGTGAATGTTCCCAAGTCTACACAGTACATAAGTGAAGTGGAAGGCAAAGACTGTGAAGACAGAAAAGGTGCAGGCTTCTTTTAGTCCTCTGTATTATGCATTCATGTTTTCCCCTTCTCATTCTGTTAGCATTGCAAATTAACACTATTGACAGAACAAGTCACAAAGTTTATATAGGAAGGCTTTTCAAAATGAGTGCATTGTCTTTGTTTAAGGTTTCTAGCCATATCAATAATCCAGTCATTGATGTTTTGTTCAGTGACTGGATTTTTTCTTGTGGAAAAATGCTCAATTTACAAGTATTCTGATTGCTCTGACCAACCAGCATGTTCCTTTTAGAATGCAAATGAGAATTCATTGTATAACATCAGGCAGACAACACATAACCCATCCTATGTACAGCAACTTAACAGCTATCCTTTCTTTTAGGTATATGCAAATATGGAAAATGGGAAGTTTAGAAGGGCAATTTTCATTGACCTAAAAAGAGCTTTTGAGTGTGCTGACCATGTAATCTTAATCAAAACTTTAGGTATCAATGATTCTTGGATGAAGTATGCATTAGTATAAAAAAATAGCTAAGCAACAGAATATTTACTATTCTGTTCAAATCTACACCAACAAATACATTGATGTGCCATAAGGAAGTCCCCCAGGTCAGTCTTAGGCCCTCATTATTTGTCTTATTCATAAGCAATCCTCCATGGGACCTGTCCATCACTAACTGCCTATTATATGTAGATGACACTGTACTCACCAAGACAGCCAAAACCTCCCATGAACTGAAAAAAGCACTAGAAACTGATCTATAACAAAGTTATGGAACTGACAACAAATTGACACACCAAAAAATCATTCACAATGAATAAATGATTAGCTCAGTTTCTTCTTTCAGCTTTTCCCGGTTAGGGGTCGCCACAGCGGAACTCCGGTCCGCTAATGGTTGGTAGTTGATTTTTACGTGCCGAGTTACCAGCCCTGATGCACAACCTTCAACGAAGGTACGCCCATTAGCGCAGTCCCATCTTGTATATATTACAGATCCATTTAGGCAATCTCACTCCTTTGTTGGTTAGCAAAAATACCTAAGTTATTTATTTTAGAATAAAGCTTAACTTTCTTGTTGCATACTGAGGGACACTCTCATAAAGTTTTCATCCAAGTAGGCTTGTTCTAATGCTGAACTTTGAATCAAATTTTCATATTTCTCTTCTAATGCATATACTATAATATTGTATTATACTGATTTTTTTTCATCTTGTTTTTTGCTTTAACTATTGTATGAAACTTGAAAAAAAAACACAGCTTGGGTGGAAAGTAACCAAGAAAAACATAAAACCACCTCCTGGAAGTGAGAGGAAAGCCCAAATAAACAGTTAATGGAGTGTAGAACCATGAAGATTTATTAAATCCACTTCAGACTTGGTAAGCGCTTTTGTCCTGACAAGTATAGGACTTTATCAAAACCCTTCATGGTTCTCCACTCCATTGACTGTTTATTTGGGCTTTCCTCTCACTTCCAGGAGGTGGTTTTATGTTTCTTTTTTATGTTATTGTATGAAACTTATAAGCAATTTGGAGCTTTTCTCCTCGGGCCTCCATTGAACCCAGTCAGACTTTCCCGGTGAACTAATGTCAATAAATAAATAAATAATATATAAGTAAAAGTGGCATACAAAATGGCACACTTACTAGCTAAAGAAACAAGGCAATGCATCTTTTTAAATACCTTGTTCCAAGGTTGAAATATGATGTTCCTATTATTACCCTTCGATCCCCACAGAATGTAGATAGTCTGCAAAGGATGGAAAAGAGTTATTCATCTCACTATCCACAATGACCGCTACTGTGGTATCAAAAAAAGGATAACTTGGTGGTTGTAGATATCGGTGCATCTGTCCTCTTCACTTCATTAATGTCTATAGTAAACAATGAAAACTACTGCTCTTCCTTAAAGAATCTTCTGCAGTTTAGAAGCCTCTCATATTGAACTTAGATATCAAGATGAGAACCTGTTATGCAGACCCCTTTATATAAATGTGCATATTATATATACTTTAATGATAGTCAAAAAGGCATTTAAAAAGCTTGTTATGGCACCATGAAACACCATTCCTCAAAATATACATGAGAACAGGAAGCTTCTTAAAGTTGCCTTGAAAAACCTTCTCACTGCAAAACACCAATGATTCTATTTTAATACAACTGGATTATCTATGAAAGCCGATCACCAGATCTTTGTCAGACACCTATCCATGTTATGAAAAATTAACTATTTTTACTCTAGTTAGCTGCACGATATCATGTACAGGTTATAGCATCTGCCCACTGCTCCTCTATAATATGTGGAAATATAGGTATTTCCTTATATATTTTTTACATTATTATATTGCTACCATTTTTAATGTCTTGCAATAATTGCTCCGATATGTTATGCATTGGATTGTTCATACTCTAAATGTGGTCTTGATCATGACAAGTGAATTATGCTATATTTTCAGAATCTATACCTTTATCATTCACAGGTATTGTATGTTATTCCATGAAAAATAACACCTAGATGTTCACTGATCAGGACTGCCCACACACTGGTAAACCTCTAAATCATGTTACTGTTATTGTATATTCACTATATATGTATAGTAATCCTTCTCTAATTTTCATTTTGTACTTACCTTTGCATATGTTGTGTCATTTGGCCTGAGTTGTGGTTGAAAGAGCAATTCAGACTTGTGCACTTACCTGGTTAACAAATTACACATAAATAAAGAAATAAAAATAAAATTGTACCCTTGGTGCCTTGATCATGTCAGTTTTCCTCCTATGTGAAGTATCTAGATGACTTAAACTCTAGCTTTCCCACTTAGTTATCACTATTGCCATGGGATCGCAGTCAGCTCTAGACCCTTCTCTGGCCAACCGATTAGCATTTGCGTCACTAAGACAATGTAACAAGTGCCTCATGTTCACCAGCAACCCTTTCCTCCTATCAAACACCAAACCCATTTGTGAGAGATGTAAATATTTACTCAGGCTGGAGACAAAGTTTTCACAACCTGAATCTCGCAGTAAGCAGCATACCAACATCAACCTTTAACGACTGTAACACTAAACCGTAGGGTGCTATGATTTTAACTCATTCCTTCCAATGGAGCTTGTGAAGGTTATTCTTAAAATGGCTGAATGTGCATCTTGAATTTATTCATACCTCTCAACTTTTCAGAATATTGCAGAATGTCCAGATTTTTGTCTCATATTTTTGTTCTGTCCCTCCAAAAATGTATGGTTTTCTGACAAATCACTGATGATTGAAGTCACCAAATAATGACAAACATTTCAGTTTCAGATTTCAGTACCATCAGAAAATGCACTCTAACACAAAAGCTGTTATTCTAGCATCCTTCTAGATTTATATGAGAAATATTCGAAATCTGTCCATATTTTTGGCTTTGCCCCACCCCCTTATTTTGGCTTTGTCCAGATTTCTTGTTCTAAGAAGTTGAGTGGTATGAGTCTATTGATAGTTAATGTATTAATGTATATACAGTTCAGACAAATGGAAATATCTCTAGCACCAAAACACACTGAGTGCAATCTAATCTTTCCACTTTTAACATTCTTTAAATTATAGATCTTAAACTGGATTTTACAAGTCATAATAAACACAGTAAATATTATTTTTGGAAAGCTTTGCAAACAGCTTAAAGTACCTTAGTAAACACTCAAGCTACATAAACACTGTCAGCAGCACTTTATCCATTTGTGAGCTTTCACATGAGGATAAGCAGTTCTGCCTGTTTTGCTCATTTGTTAAGATGTTTGGAGAAATATGAACAGTATTACAATATAAATGAACAATACTTAATATCCATTTAGATGCATTAGATACAGACCACTTAGTAATACATTGGGTATACTTCTAGTTACCAAAAGGCCAAAGTACCGACGACCACAATGCCAAGATGAAAATCACGAAACACGGAATCATGAATTAGGGAAGTATGCACAGGGCAAGTAAATACTTGTCCAATGGGGGAATATGCCATTTCTCCACTGTAGTGCGATCTAGGAGTTAGTATATATAGTTACAGGGGTGTGGGGGATGTAGCCCCCCACCTAGGTGGGTTTTAGGTGGTACGTTATTAGTTACTCTTGTTTTGGGCAAGTATTCACTTGCCCAGTGCATACTTACCTGATTCATAATTTCGTGTTTTGTGATTTTTCATCTCGGCGTTGTGGTCATCAGTATTTTGGCTCTTCAGTAAATAGAAGTAGACCCAATACATTATATTACCTTTCATGTAAGCTTTAAGATTACATATTTCAATAGCATATATGTAACATAATTATCTGATTATTATCTAAATAATATGAACAGGCAATACTAGACACCTGGAGGCATCACTACCATGATCCTGGAGAAAACCTTGGAGGTGTCACTTGGGTTTAATGATTTAAAGAAATCATTACACAAAACCTGACTGTGTGTTGCAAAGGAATGGAGCCCTGACTGTCACCCAGGTGGCCACAGTTTGATTAGCAGCCCAGGCAGTAGATGAGCCAAGCAGGGAGATGGAGGAGTGAAGGAACATGAGCTGCTTAAATACAGCACTGTCACGGCTTTTTTTACCCCCTCAAGAACCTATTCAACCTTAGTTTCTCCACCATTTATATACCACATGTCTGTATAACTAGCATATTAGTTGGATCACAAGTATAATGAGAAATTCAAAAATAAACCCATATGGTGTGAACTTCATAATAAAAAGAAGGGAACGCTTGCTGTATTTAATAAATTCAATATATAAATGTCACCAGCTCAAAGATACCAGAAAAAAACACACACACAAGTTTTTAAATAAAACAACATATAAGCTTTATTATGCTTGATAAATTCCTATCATTCATTTAAAAAATTAAAACTGGTCAGTAAAGATCTTAAATACACTATGGGAAAGTGTAAAGCAAGCTATGAACTGAGCATGTGCACTGCTTCTAAGGATAATCACTAGGCATTGCTTTACCATTATTAGGAAACTCAGAGGCAGCACCCAGTACTGTTTCAAGATGCTGTCTATTAGTATCACTTATTTTGACCCAGAAGACAAAGCCAGTATCCGAGCTGGCACATTTATTTCTAATTTAACCCTGCCCACACATCTCTGCATTCCCTTCTACAAACTACCGTTTCTCTCATAATAACCACAGAGCAAGTCTTATCAGCATTAACCAAAGTCACCAGTTGTATGGGCCATGAAAATATACTCAGTTGTCTCTTAATTATTTCAAAATACAGCTTTGTTCAACTCCTCATGAACCTATTCAGCCTTAGTCTCTCCACCAGTTATATACCAGATGTCTGGATAACTGCCAAATTAGTGGGACTACACAAAAGCGGTCACAGCTTAGACCATTGGGGCTATAGGCCCATTAGTTCATAGGTGAATACTAGGCTGACTGCCCTGAAGGACCATTTTAAGCCTAGTCATTAATCCAAGGTCAGAATCAATGCCTTTATCATGTGTCTGTGAGGTGAAGACCTTAACCATTAAGCCAAACACACCCTACTAATAAGAAACATAGGTTCATATGTAGTTGCTAGCCATGCAGTCCATGAGACTGTTAGTGAGCCTAGCCCAAATTCCCATTTGCCCCAAAGCACTGGTTAAGTGACTTGTTCAAGGTCACACAGCAGGCAAATTAATGCTGAAATAATCAAACCCTGTACCACAGGATGTAGCTCACTGGCAACTCATAGCCTTAATTCTCTGCTCCAAATGCAGGACTCACCCTTTGAATTTGCAAAGTCATGGTCTTGAATCATAGTCAAGCCTATAAATAATGACATAGGTGACCAACAATCCTTTAATTCTAAGGAATTTGGTTTTGTGAAAGTTAGATCCTGTTTACTCATTCTGGTCAGCTTTTTTAAAAGAGTTAATGAACATCTTTAAAAGAGTTACTGAAGCCATGGACATGGGCCAATTTGTCTGCACTGCCTACATAGACATGGCCTTTGATACAATACCCCATTCTGGCATTATTGACAAGTTCTTCCACCTAAACATTATCCACTGAAGACACATCTTGCCCACTGATAGAACTCACACAGTGAGGATTGGTGGTACATCTGTCACACAAATAAATGTCACTATTTGAATGACACAGAGCAAAGGCCCCACCTCCACTTTGGCATTAAGTTATCTGATGTTAAGGCAGTTATCAATTGCCTATGGCTGATGAGGTTTTTGATAACTGCAATCTAGGCACCAATATTAACTCTGCTGCTGATACTCAGATCCACCAAGAAGGGCATGAGCATGCCCTCACCTGGTGTATGAACCACAGACTCTAGTTCAATGCCAAGACACATTGCATAGTGTCATTTGAAAAATATGAGTATCCAAATGCATACCACATAGATGGTGGTCTTCATAAACTTAACATGGTAATTTGAAATTTAGGCTCTATAATCAAATAATCTTTGACCAGCTCATTCCGCCTTGCTCAACTAAGTTCCAAAAAATACACTCTAGATCTAAGGAAGTTGTAACTCCCCCCATTCTTCCCATAATGTAATAACCATTTCATCTTACTTCACCAATACCATGTTCAACTTGAATGGACACAATCATTCCTAACTAAAAAATTACAGGACAAGGCCCCTTAATTATAGGCCTAGATTAAAGAACTTCTTACTCTACTAACAGGCTTCTGTATGGTGCCATTTGGTAGCCTTCCATGACATGAAAGACCTTGCACTACTAGATCTCCTTTACCTTCAGAAAACTGGTTGTTTAAAAATACGCAATCCAAAGATCTTAGCCTTCATTTTAACATAAATGAGGCCTTTTGGCATGATAGATATCTTTCCCAACATATTCCCTTCCTATGGAAAAGACTTACCTGTCAAATTAATTACCGTCAAAATGGCAAAACAGTTTGGATAATAGGTGTTTTCAATTGCACCCCTGAGGCATGCAGTACAGTTGCCATTAATCAAGGCTGCTCATTCATTTACAAATTTGGTTTACTAAGATGGCTAGGATTCTGGACCTCTTGCCTAGCAGTAACCTAAGAATCTATGGTCTGACTCAGTGTGTGTGTGTGTGTGTGTGTGTGTGTGTGTGTGTGTGTGTGTGTGTGTGTGTGTGTGTGTGTGTATGTGTGTGTGTGCATGTGTGTAGACAGATATAAATATAGATATCAGCTATAGATATATTTATGTCTATATGTCTGTATGTATATATGGGTGTAGCAAACTCTGTCAAATAAGCTTTTAATCAACAGAGTTGACTGCTGTCACGTGTGTGTGTGTGTGTGTGTGTGTGTGTGTGTGTGTGTGTGTGTGTGTGTGTGTGTGTGTGTGTGTGTGTGTGTGTGTGTGTGTGTGTGTGTGTGTGAGTGTGTGTGTGTAGATAGATATACATACAGATATTAGATATAGATATATTTATGTATATGTGTCTGCATGTATATATGGGTGTAGCGAACGCTGTCAAATAACTTTTAATCAACAGAGTTTACTGCTGTCACTTTTGTGTGTGTGTGTGTGTGTGTGTGTGTGTGTGTGTGTGTGTGTGTGTGTGTGTGTGTGTGTGTGTGTGTGTGTGTGTGCAAATATATATATATATATATATATATATATATATATATATATATATATATATATATATATATATGTGTAGATAGATATACATATAGATATTAGATATAGATAGATTTATGTATATATATTTATGTATATATGTATAGGTGCAGCAAACTCTGTCAAATAAGCTTTTACTCAACAGAGTTTACTGCTGTCCCTTTTAGTAGAAAGAGAGTATAGGAAGTGTTCAAGATGAGGAACAGCTACTACTCTTGTTGAGTAAGAGCTGTGCTTGCTTGAAAGAAAGTGGAGTTTCCTTTTAATGCAGACACTTTCAGAAATACAAAAATCCTCAACATCTGTTGTAGTAATGTGTGTGTGTGTGTGTGTGTGTGTGTGTGTGTGTGTGTGTGTGTGTGTGTGTGTGTGTGTGTGTGTGTGTGTGTGTGTGTGTGTGTGAGTGTCGGTTTGCATTAGAGATAGAGCTAGGCAATGGCAGAGATATAGGGGGATTCAGAAAGGTTACCACAAAGTGTATGCTATGTGTACACTTAAGGTAACCTTTCTGAATTCAAGAATAGCCCTAACACAATGCTTTGTGCTAACCTAGTGTTTTGTGCACGTTGTATTTTTTATGAGGTGAGAGTACGTGCATGGGTGTTTCTGGCTTAGGGTTAGAGTAAGGCTAAATTTAATTATAGCTTTAGTATTTTGTGTATACAAACTCTGTGTCTGTGACTGTCCTGTCTAGTGCTACTGTTTGTGAAAGGGGTTTGGTAAGGTAATATGTAGGGTTAGAGACAACAGAAAGGTTAAGAGGTAATAGACTACGAATAAGATGCCACAATGGGGTCATTGTTTGGGTACAGACAGCAGTTTGAGGATGTGCATGTTGTATCCAAACAGCAGCATATTCACATTATATATATATATATATATATATATATATATACGCATACATATCCAGGGGATCAGAAGAGTTGAGGTTAGGGATTTTTTTCTGATATTTGTGTTACCTGACTAAAAATAATGCAGCTTAGTAAAAAGGTGTTGTACAAGAGCAGGACCATTTTGCCACCAGGTGTGTTTTTATTGATGTCTTGAATTGTAACTGGAATGATTTTGTTCTAATATCTGCTGATACTGAGTTCCAACATTTAGCAACATATACAGTATAAGGCAGTCACTATTATGATTTTTTTTATATTTTGGACTGAATGTCAGGTGCTGGTGTACTGAATGCAGTTTTCTGTGGGATGTGTGCCAGTTTATTTATTTATTTGTTTGTTTTTATATATTTGTGTTTGCTGTCCAGGAAAGTCCAATTGAGCATAGCCTATTTTCAGCAGAGGCCCTATAAGAAATGCTCCATGACATTTCATATATATTAACAGTTACAGTTGTAACAGGACAGTTATGGAGAGTTAACTGATGGCAGTGCACTTTTTCTGGGCTGCAGAGGATGTTGTGGCAGTTTTAAAGAGAGACTCGGCTAACTGACTGGATGACTCTCCAGCCTACTATGGGACTTTAATGACAGACACTGTTGTGTTTTATTGATGTAGTTACTTGCAAATATAACTTTTTTAAACTGGATATCAGACTGAAAGTTAGTGGGGACTGATGAGAGATAGAGGAGACTAGTAGATAAGTCTGAGCTGTGCTCTTACAGGCATGTGCTGTTAGGAAAGTTTTCACTTTGGAAAGAAATCCTAGCTTTCTGATTTGTCTAACTGTGGTAGGGATTTGTTGCTGTTTAGTGCCATATGCAGCAGAAATTAGCATAGATATCAGCAATGTGAAGGACATGGGAGATTCAGAGACACACACACTGCAACTGCGCAACGTGAAAAATAGTGCAGCATGTAGCACATGCAAATGATGTCATAATGAATGGAAATGAAGAATATCAAGCAAATGAGGCACACAGATTGTGAAAGTGACAAAATCAGACAATGCAGAGGTATTCAAAAACATATAAAGCAGGCACACACAACACCATAGTGAAAACCTGTTCTGATTACCAGGAAGTTTTGGTATATTATACACGTTAGAAGAAGCAGTGGATATAGCCAAACAACATGTGTAAATGTCCACCATTTCAGACGATGTTTGCAGTGATGAGTGATACAACTATCCAGGCCACAGCAGAAGGTAGTGTCAGTGCCTAGCTCTTAACCGACCACCAGATAGTGGACCTACACCAGGTGACTAGGGCGGCCATGTGAGAGCTATTCAAACTATGTTGCCCACAAGGTGAATCAAGGGAGATTTATGGAATTTTCATTCCAGTGGACACAGAGGTATGTGTAGCACTAATCATCTTAGCTATAAGGATCTTTCAGTGACCAGCAAGAGACCCACATTAGGTATGTCCTACAACAGTTGCTCAAGATAATGCCATGCATGTACAGGAGCATGTGAGTAGAGGTTACCCTGATTCCCTCATCAAGCAACTGACACAAGAAGTACAAAACAAAAGGATTAGGGGACTATATAAGCATATTTTAGACCAAAGTTATAGGCAAACCTTGAGTAATGACATAACAAATAGTGAGGTAGATAGGTCAGAAAGATTCCATATGACATATAGTTTTATTACAACATACAGTTTGAATGCATGGGACTTCAAGAACATCATTTTTAAGAATTGGAATTTACTACAGGGTGACACATTTATTGCAAACAAACTTCCAACTCTACCACAAATTATTTTTAAGAGGGGAAAGAACATGACAAATATGTTGGAGACTCAAAGCACCAAATTACCTAGAAGTCCAGGTATGGTAAAGTGCGGTATGTGTAACTATTGTAAGCATATAGAAGTAGGACAAGTATATCAATTAAGGGACAGAAAATACTACACAAAGAAAAGATTTGATTGTCAATTGAAAATGATAGTTTATGTAGCTAGATGCCAACGTCTCACAGCATTCTACGTCGGGAAAACTGACCAAAAGTTGAGAAAGAGAGTGTACGAACACCTTTACAGTATAAGTAGGGGGGAAACAAAAAATGTACTACCAAGACACATTTCTGAACACCCAGAACATAGGTTTAAGTTTAGAGCCATAGACCAGATTACAACAGATATTAGAGGAAGTCCAGATTCTCTTATTTTAGAAAGACTAGAACACTTACTGGGCAGTTATGTATGAATGCATGCCAATATCCTGGTATAAATGAAACTTGTTCTATTTTATGTATTTTAAAATTAAAAAGTCTACGTAGATAATCTTTGTTTTTAATACGTATATATTTTTCACACTGAGTATACATATACACAACATAAAATGTTTCTTATTTGTACAACAGAAGTCTGTTTAAACGACATATTTGGATATTTTTTGATAAGAAAGAGAACTAAGGGGCTGATTTAACTTGTGTAAAGGAAGGAGTGGTGATTGGTTTAGAGTGAACACATGATGTAAGTGGAGGGAATTTTAAACACAGTGTAAAGTAGTATTATTTTATCTGAAAAAGTTCTTCCAATCTGCAGGACGAAAAGCGCTTCATTAAACAGTTGGTTGGTACTCTGTGGATTTATTTTGTGGAGTTTTTTACTTCATGTTACTGCTGTGTGGATTTAACTGTGGACCCTGTAGCTGTTTGTTTCATTTTGGAAAAGTTGTTTCTTTCTTGGTTTTTGGTTAAAGCATGAGCATATCAGGTTCCCCAGGACCACAGAGGAAAGAAGCACCATCATGTGGGAGTTTTGTAGTGTAGCTCATTTTCCTGAGATTCTGGGAGCAAAATATTGCACACAGACTGCACATGTGCTATATTAATCTCCCATCTGGTCGACAGGGACTAAGATACATCAATAGAAAGGAGTCATATGCTTCATCTGCCAGGTAAAGATAATATGTCTATGTGAAACTTGGTAGTTCCTATGATTCACACATATGACACACATCTGATCTATTTCACCAGTTTGTGCTGAGGGACCTCTCACAAGGTCAGCAAATAGTAGGCGCGCACATAAGAGGGTTACACAGGTCAGTACATAAAAACCTTGTGAGCCTGAAGCAAGCCACATATGGTGGTGTTACTGCTGTGTGTTGGAGGCAGTGCTGCATATGCATTGGTGCCATTGACAACCTCAGATCATGGCAAAGACAGCATACATCACTGCCCTGCAGAAAAGCATAATGTCCTTAACACATCGGGTAAGCTGCTGCAATATACACCAGACATCAGCAGCAAAATCTTTGTAGTGAGCATCATTTTGTATAATATGATACTGCAAAAACAGCTACAGTGGCTAGAAAGTATTATAGCAGGGCCCAGTATAGCAGCAGAACCAGCAGTGGAAGAGCAGGTTGCAGATTTTGGGGATGAAGATGCTGCTGTGATATCATGTGTGAAGCAGAGGCAGTTGCAGTACATCATGGTAATGGTGTAAATGTGGCTTCTGGTCCAGAATTATGGACCATGACAAAGACAACACAAAATAAAATGGTGCATGACTTATCACATCCATATTGTGCAAGGCAGTGCATGTCCTGGCCATGCTGTAATCAGCTACAACCATATCCAAACAGGTCAATGGGTGAGCTGAATACAGTTATCATCACTTGCCCAGTGGATTAGCAGGACACGGTGACATCTGACAGCAACATTATAATATGGGGTAAGGTTATGAGAGGTAAATCCAGTAGCTATGTACTCTGCTAGTAGATTGTGGGGAGTAAGAATCATGTCCTCCAATGATGGCAGTTGAGCTGACTGTGCCTGCATTGTTGACTTGCATGTCCATTGATTTATGCCAGGTGGTGTCCCTAGATCAGAGATTGATCTACAGTCATGACAGTGTGGGAAACCTACTTGACTCTCTCTGCTGTGGTGGGTATGTGCATGTCAGAGGCTGTGCGGCTTAGGAACTCAGGAGGAACTGATGTGGAACTCAGATTTGCAGGTGGATCACCCTATAAATTTTAATGATGTGGTTTCAGCATGTATATCCCCAGAAGCATGTGATATAGGTGCTGTGAGTGAACCATCCATGATAGTGCCTCAGATAGTACTACTGTTACATTTAAATATGCCATGTGCACAGAGTTATCATCATCAGTCACAAGAGAGCTGCTAACATCATGCATGTGCTCTTCCAGTAGCATCTATAAAAGCATGAACACATGACACGTTTGGCAACACAGATACATATACCTGAACCACCTAATGTAATACATGGTGGTAGACAATTCTACATGTGCACAGCATATGGAAACATATACCTTGAAGTGTGGATTGTTTCAGTTGCAGCCTAGAGGTTCCTGAAAAGAGATATATGCAGAGGGTCCTTAGTGAATCGGTCCTTTCACACACATATGCAGTGCACTGCACCATACTGATGTGTATCGGGATGCAATAACTCACTGAAGCCTTATGACACTTGAGTGTTCATTGTTAGCCCTACAAAATAGCATAATGCAGGCTGTCACAAGTATTTCACAGTGCCTGTCAAACCATTTAGTATAATAGCATTTGGCAAATGCATTATTGTCCTTGTTCCATATTTAGTGATACTTATGGTTCCCACATCCCACTCCATAAATGTCTTCAATCGTTCTGTCATTTAATCTCAAAAACACATAACGGTGTCTTTCAAATAAGTCTTTTAAATACTGTTTTATATGTCAGTGCTTCTAAAGTGCACCAACAGCTTTTTCTGCTTTAGAAATGTTTTGGCATATGTCTGCTACAGTTTAAAAGTAAAATATATATTTTTTTAACTGAAACCTGTAGCACTGCATGCAGGCATGGTATAAAAAAAACTGTAACAAGCAGTCTGCTGTACCCTAAAAGAATATTTTTTTTTTTTAACTAAAACTTGAGCACCATAGCACTCCATGCAGGCAGGGAATAAACTGTAGGAACTATTTGCTACAGTTTAAAAGAAGAAATGGTCATTTTAATGAAATGTGCAGAAGGAAGGTCAAGGGCGGGCACAGAAACAGGAACTCAATGACTACAGCAGGAGGAGAGGGCTGCATATTGTGCAAGCTGATTGCTAATTCAGTAAAGTGTTTTTTTGTTCGTCAGTTGAAGAGCTGGGGGGTAGGATCTAACTAATAATATCTCTACAATGTTCCGATCGGCTAATTACAGTGAAATGCTTTTTGTTTTGTCTTTTGCTCTTCACATGAAGAGCTGAGGGGGTAAGATGCTGGTTGGTGTTTCGAGGCACTGGCAGAGGATGCTGGTTGAGCTATCAGTCACTTATCATCCATAACCACATTGAAAACACCAGGAAAAAGATGAATTCTCTAGTATTCCGGTTCTGGAAAATACCTCACTTGTCTCCAGGCCAGCTAGAGCTGCAATAGGCAAAGGAATCCTTCTTGCTCAACTTGAATATAGGCTGCCTGTCATAGTTACAACCTCAAAAAATCTTGTCCACTTTACAATACTTTGTAAATAAAATCTGATGATTAATTCCCAGTCCCACCAAACCTCCTGGAACACCACTGTGCTCAAAGCCAAACGGTATGGCTTTCAGTCTGCTACAGAGCTGAGCTACTCCTAGGGTCTCTTCTTTTCAGCTTACTTGCACCAGGTGCGTTCTCACCTCTTACTTCCAAACTCCATAATAAAACCACTTCCTACAGCATCTCCCAATTAACTCCCTTGCTCACAAAGCAAACTGCACTGCACAGACCACTTCTTCTTTCTTACACCCAAATTCTGGTATAGTAATCTCATCCTTCCCCACTTTCAGAGCACTTCTCAAAAGACATGTCCATCAAAAATCTGACTGTAAATGATTTTACACTGGATACATCTCCTAACACCCCCCTCACCTATATCACTTCTACTTCAAATCTCTGTTTTCACCTGCTTTTTACTTCCCACTTTTGCTACTAAAATTAATCCATATCTGTTTTTCTACTCTTTTTGTAATGTTTGCTCATTATTTCTATTCTCCGTGGGACTCACTACCAGATGTGATTACTCCATGTTTGTGAATTAGTTCTATTTTTTATGAATTTCTTCACCAGAGTTGTGCCTAGAAATGGTCTGTTGTGATCAGTGTACAACCCTGATAAACAAACTAAAATAAAAATGAATTAAATATAATCGTTTTTGCCTTAAATCTGCATTGTTATTTATATCTCCAACAGAAACACCACCTTGTAACTCCCCCAACAGCTGCAGCTGCCAAATTCACTGCAGAGAAATATAACAACTTCTTTGCCTCCAGATGGCACTTATCTATTGCATCTCTCCATGATAACTGTTCTCCTTGCGTGGGATTACCCTCCTTTATCAACTTTAACAGTATGGTATTATCTTAACCACCTCCTGACACCTTCCTATTTGGCGTGGTGCAGATGAATTTCCCAACTTCTCCAGTAAAACTTCCCCTAGCAAATATAAATACCACCTTGGGGTTCCCGTGAAAAGAAGCCATAAGTCTAGGGAGATCAAAAACTATCAATAAAACATGCATGCATATATACATAACTAACTAAATAAATAAATAATACCAGCTAAACCATGACCCAAAAGTATGAAGAGTACAGCACAAGATATTGAACAATACCGGGTGGTTTTATTGATGGATTACTTGAATAGATATTTGACTGATTGCCTGACTGAAGTCTCAGTTTCAGTTTGTTAATCAGAGGTTTTTTTTATTGTTGTACTGTATGTCACAAGGGGAAAAACATGATGTTAAAAATAATACTATCTACTCATCTATTGCTATATAAATATATATATATATATATATATATATATATATATATATATATATATATTTATAGGTTCATAGGTTCATACTAGGCTATCTGCCCTGGGGCAATTATAAGCCTAGCCTGATTCTGTATGGCTTACGCCACCCCTTGATTTGAGTATACTGTGCCCTTTTTAAGGTTTAGTTTACTACGGGAGTAATCCCTGGGACAAACCTACGATCCCCCATCCACTTATCGAGATTCTTCTTGAAGAGATTCAGTGAGGTGCTCTGCCTCACATGAACTGGAATTCTATTCCAGAGCGAAGGGAGCCTCTGGGTTATGAACCTGTCCCTCCAGCAAGTTCTATTTATTTCTGTGCTGAGGTTCAAGTCCCTCGAGCGTGTGGCTCTAAGGGATTTAGATTTACTGAGGTGGAGCATGTCCATTAATTCTGGATTTGACATAGCTTTGTATGTCAGGCATAGATCGCCTCAAGTAGGCGGTATGCAACTGAGTAGAGCTGGAGTTTTTAACCGAGCAGCATATGGCATCTGTTTGAGACCCTTGATCCTCTTGGTGAGATACTTTTGGGGTCTTTCTAATTGCTGCAGGTGTCGGGTAAGGTACATCCCAAAAGGGGCATTGTATTCTATGATGGGCCTGATGAGGGATGAATAAAGGGGCACGATTACCTCTCTTGATCTAGATGTGAAACCCTTCATGATGAGGTGGGCTATGTAGAAGGTCTTTCTAACCACTTTGGCAATGTGGTTTTCAAAGGAGAGATTGCTATCAACTTGGGTCCCCAAGTCCCTAATAACTTTCTCTGTAGTTAATGGGTTTCTGCCTATGTGGTAATTTGTGGGCACATTGTTTTTGCCAAAGGGTATGACTATACATTTTTTGGCATTTAGCTTTAAACCATGGCGCTGGCACCAGTTATCTGTCTCTGTGAGACCTTTTTGAAGGATGTTTGTGTCAGCTGGAGAGTTGATTATGGCGCCCAGTTTGCAGTCATCTGCGAACTTGGTGAGCCATAGTCCTCCCACGTTTACCTGTACCTCAAAAGTATATACTGAACAAGAGTGGTCCCAGGACAGAACCCTGTGGGATGCCACTTGTGACCGGTTTTGAGTCTGACATGGCTCCAGCAACTCTCACTCTGTGGGTTCTGTCTTTGAGCCAGTTTGCGACCCATCTTGTGACATAGGGGTTTATATTTAAGCTGGATATCTTATCTATGATGCCCGAGTGGGGTATTGTGTCAAATGCCTTTGCAAGGTCCAGATAGGCTGTGTGGACTACCTTCCCTTCATCTATGGCTTTGGTGACTGTTTCAAAGAAGTCAACCAGGTTCAAAAGGCAGGATCTGCCCTTGACAAAGCCGAACTGGGTAGGATCTAGTGTCTGTAGGTCCCCAATGTCTTTGTTTATGAGCTCCATGATGATCCTGTCCATAGCCTTGCAGACTAAGCTAGTCAGGCTTATGGGGCGATAGTTTCCAGGGTCCGTAGAGGCTCCACCTTTGTGGAGTGGGACCACTGTTGCTGTACGCCATTCTGTGGGCACATATCCTGTAGTGAGGCTGAGATTGTATAGCTGTTTTATTTGAGGGATTACTTCCTCTTGTAGTTCATGTAGGACGCAACCTGGGATGCCATCTGGTCCCATGGAAGCAGTGTTTTTTGCTTTGGAGAGGGCAGCCTTCACCTGAGCATCTGAGATGTTTGGGAGGCAGCCCTCTGCCGGGATAGATACTTGCTCTTTTGGGGGGGAGAAGTTTGCACTGAACCTGTCTGCCAGGATATTGGCGATGTCTGTGGGTTCAGTGTATTTTTTGTCGTTTAGAATCAACTCAGAACAAGTCTGGGAGTTGCATCCCAGGTTTCTAACATAACTGAAAAAGCCTTATGATTGTCTTTGGTGTCCTGTGCAATTTTTCTCTCGAAGCTGGCCTTGGAGGATTTTATGAGGGATCGTAATTTTTTGCTAGTACTGATCAGAGATGCCTTCCCTATTAGGGATTTTGCTCTATCATGTAGTAGCTTCCTCCTTCTGTTGTACAGTTTATTTATGGCAGGGGTCCACCAGACTGGACACCTGCCTTTGGATGATTGGGTCTTGGTTTTGTTTGGGATAGCATGATCCATGCATTCCTGGAGATGTCCGTAGAATGCATTTATATAGGATTCTGCAGTTTGGGCTATAGTTTCCACTGGCCCTGGGGCCTTGAAGGATTCCACTTCGGTTTTGAGAAGTGAGAAGTTCACTTTTGAGAAGTTTTTCACTGTGGTTTTCTGGGCTGGGGTGGGGTCGGGATGTGGACATCCAGTGAAATTAATTTATGGTCTGATCTTACCAATGAGGGATATACTTCTGGTGTGGAGTATAGAGTCCCCATGTTGGTAATGATCAGGTCTAGTATGTTGTCCCCTCTTGTGGGAGTGGTGACTAGTTGTTCCATAGCATTTGAGTTTATAATTTCCAGGAATCTTTGGGCTAAGGTGCTGGGGCTTGAGTAGTGCTTCCAGTCAATGTTTGGGTAGTTGAAGTCGCCCAATATAATGGTGTTCGGAGAGATCTTCATGTTCTCCAATGTTTTCAGGAAAGCCGAATGGGATTCCTGACTTTGAGAGGGTGGTCTGTAGGATGCTATAAACTGAAAAGCAGTCTTGCCCACTGTTAGTTGCACATGGATGGTCTCCGATACTTCATGCAATGCCACTAACCTGGAGGTGTGGATATCCTTGATAAATATGGAAACTCCCCTCCTTTTGTGGTTCGGTCCGAGTTTTGGGGCTGAAAAGCATGATATGAGGTATAGCCTGGTAGTGCTGGGGTGCTCTCTGGAGCCTTGAACCAGGTTTCTGTCACTGCACAGATATCGATGTTCTCCATACTGAGGAGAGCTTCGAGTGCGTGCATCTTGAGGTTAAGACTTCTGGCATTTAGCAGCATTACCGTTAGTTTCTTGTTCCTTGTGCTGTCTATGGGGGTGGGTTTGACTTTTGAGCCTTGCCTAAAAAAGGCACTATGGGGGTGGCAAGAGCCTTTGCCAATATCCGAAAGTCCAGTGGTGACAGGTGCAAGCCGTCCCTAGTGAAGCAACGTGGCTTGTCGAGCATGTCATCCGAGGCTGACAGACACTGGATCCCCTTTGAATGACACCAAAATTTTAGCCAATTGTTAAAATCGATCATTTTGTCTTTGTACTGTGGCATCATTCTAGGTGAGGGTAAGATGCTGCTCAAGGTCAGGGTCATACCAGCCTGGGCTACATGATCAGAGAGCTCCTCTATGTCTCTTTTCATGTAGTCCAGGGAGGTACATCTCAGGTCATTCACACCAGCATGTACAATGACTGAGTCATATTTGTATTTGCTTTGGAGTGACCTGAGTGCTTGCGTTATGTGTCGGATCCTAGCACCCGACAGGCAGCTCACTGTGACCTTCTCTTTATTCAGCCTGGTGAGCGGGACGTCAGTGTGTCTGACAGTAGAGTCACCTATAACAAGAGTATCAGGTGTGTTATTCAGCCTTAAGGGCTGTGGCTGCTTGGCACACTGACTTTGTGGGTTATGTGTTGTGTGTGTTTTGTTTTGAGGTAGCGTTTGCTTGGATGTCTGCTTTGGAGGTCTCTGTTGCTTAGGTAGATATATATGGGTTTACTTCAAATCAGCGAAATCTGACATCATTGAAACCCATTTCATCAAGACCAGTTTATCGAAAATGCACATAATCAAAAACTTAAAACATTGAAATGAGGATACTGACGTGTAGTTAGTTGGAGCACCAGAAACATACCTGTAAGCATGCCCTTTTCTTCATGGCAGTGCAATCTCTGGGTTGGTATATTTAATTTCTGGGGGGTGTGGAGTCCCCATATCAGAGGTGCCCCCTGAAAAAATATTGTTATACAGTTATTGCTCTGTTTAAATTTCTTTTTGGTGTCCTGTGTCTTTAAGACCATGTAGACTTATGGGAAGATTTAGTAGTGGATATTGTGTGTGGGCTGTAGGATGAGTACTTTCTTAATGTATGTTATCAGATAGTTGTAGTTGGTTTATTGTAATATTTTTATTTGGCAGAAGTGTATTCGATGTTCTGGGATTCGATATATCTTTTCGATTATGTGGATTTTCGTTAAACTGAACTCGATGAAATTGGTTTTCAGACAGACAACCCTCTCCTCCTACCACCAAACACTAATAAATGCGAGAGATGCAATTATACAGTCAAATTGGAGGCAAAGCTCTCTCAACCCAAGACTGGAACTGACAGTCAAGAGGAGAAGGAAAATACTTGCAACTTTCCACCAGTCTCACATAGACCTACTAAACCAACACCGGCAAATAACACACATAAATACACAAAAACATACTAAGAGGCTCTAAATAAAATCTGCAAAAGCAACAGAGACCTCCAAAGCAGATACTCAAGCAACCTCCACACCCCAACACAAACCATGAAACACTTCTTCTTCTACTTTCGGCTGCTCCCGTTAGGGGTGGCCACAGCGAATCAACTGTTTCCATTTCTTCCTGTCCTCTGCATCTTGCTCTGTCACATCAACCACCTGCATGTCCTCTCTCACCACATCTATAAACCTTATCTTAGGCCTTCCTCTTTTCCTGTTACCTGGCAGCTTCATCCTTAGCATCTTTTCCCCAGTATACTCTGCATCCCTCCTCAGCACATGTCCAAACCAATGTAATCTTGCCTCTCTGGCTTTGTCTCCAAACTTTCCAACCTGGGCTGACCCTCTAATATACTTATTCCTAATCCTGTCCATCCTCATCACACCCACTGCAAATCTTAACATCTTCAACTCTGCCACGTCAAGCTCTGACTCCTGCCTTTTTGTCAATGCCGTCTCCAACCCATATAACATAGCTGGTCTCACTACCCTCTTGTAGACCTTCCCTTTCACTCTTACTGGTACTTGTCTGTCACAAATCACTCCTGACACTCTTCTCCACCCACCCCATCCTGCCTGTACTCTCTTCTTCACCTCTCTTCCACACTCACCATTACTCTGAACTGTTGATCCCAAGTATTTAAACTCATCCACCTTTGCCACCTCTACTCCCTGCATCCTCACCATTCCTCTATCCTTCCTCTCATTCACACACATATATTCTGTCTTAGTCCTGCTGACCTTCATTCCTCTTCTCTCTAGAGCATATCTCCACCTCCCCAGGGTCTCCTCCACCTGTTCCCTACTCTCACTACAGATCACAATGTCATATGCAAACATTATAGTCCACAGGGACTCCTGTCTGATCTCGTCTGTCAACCTGTCCATCACCATTGCAAATAAGAAAGGGTTCAGAGCTGATCCTTGATGTAATCCCACCTCCACATTAAATGCATCCATCACTCCCACCGCAGACCTCACCACTACCCTCGTACATATCCTGTACCACTCTTACATACTTCTAAACACATACTTCACATAATCAGTGTGCCATGCAATAATCCTGTCCATCCTCGCCCTTAAGACAAAATAACATACCCAACACACTAGTAATAGATGACTCTATAGTCAGGCACACTTATGTCCCACTAACTAGGCTGGACAAGGAGAAGGTTACAGTTAGCTGCCTGTCGGGCGCAAGGATCCGCCACATAACACAAGCACTCAGGTCACTCCAGAACAAGTACAAATATGACTCTGTCATTGTCCATGTTGGTGTGAATGACCTGAGAAGTACCTCCTTGGACTACATGAAAAGAGACATGGAAGAGCTCTTTGATCACATAGCCCAGGCCAGTATGACCCTGACCCTGAGTAGCATCCTGCCCTCACCAAGAATGATGCCACAGCATAAAGAAAAAATGCTCAATTTCAACAATTGGCTAAGTTTCTGGTGTCATTCAAAGGGGATCCAGTATCTGTCCACCTGGGATGACACGCTCGATAAGCCACGTTGCTTCGCAAGAGAATGCTTGCACCTGTCACGCTTAGGCTTTCGAATACTGGCCAAGGCTTTTGCTGCCCCCATAGTGCCTTTTTTAGGCAAGGCCCAAAAAACAAACCTACCACCGTAAATAGCACAAGTAACCAAAAACTGAGGGTAATGCTACTCAACACCAGAAGTCTAAACCTCAAAATGCATGCACTTGAGGCACTCCTCAGTATGGAGAACATCGATATCTGTGCAGTAAAAGAAACCTGGTTTAAGACTCCAGAGAGCACCCCAGCACTACCAGGCTATAACACATACCATACTTTTCGGCCACAGAACATGGACTGAAACACAAAAGGTGGGGGTGTATCCAAACTATCTGACTGAATCAAAATATATCAACCACTCCTCTCAATTCCATACCACTATATCATCCAACACAAATGTTACAAACAACTCTGTCCGCATATGCCCTTGTCTCTTCCACTTCAACTCCACTATGCTATTCCCCTATAAAGTCCTGACTATAAATATGACACCAAACCACTCTACTCAAATTCCCTCTAAACTCACCTGTTTCATTTTCTATACCCTACTACGTAAATCTCTCTCACAACATTATACCTCAGTCCTTCTCTCAGGTGACATGCACCCAAATCCTGGTCCCTCTTCCTCTCCTGGCTTATCCTCCAAATCCCATCCCTCTCCTGCAACTACTAAATCCCTTACATTCTCTGCCCTTAATACTCAAAGCCTTTGTAATAAAATACCAAACCTTCATGGTTGGTTACTACACAATCAGCCAGACATTCGCTCCATCTCAGAAACCTGGCTCAAGCCTCACATAAAAGACTCAGAACTGCTACCCCCCAACTATCGGATTCTGAGAAAAGATAGAACCAAAAAAAAAAAAAAGGGGGTGGTGTCGCACTCCTATATTCTGCTTCCCTCCTAGTCACCCCCTATACCAAACCCTTCCCTAAGTTCAATAAAGCAGAAGCTATACCAGCCCTCCTCCACTTAAACAAACATAAACATGTATTTGCCCTCTCCCTCTATATCCCCCCCGGAGACAATATCTCACTTCTAGAAGATATTCTCTCCTGGGTCTCGACTAACATCATCCAAGAAACCATTATACTGGGTGATTTTTAACATAGACTGGGCTACAATCCTATCCCCTACTAATTCCCATAACATTAATCTATATAAGTTCACACAGTTAATCAATACTATCACCAGACCCTCAAAGAATTCCACTACCAGAAGTATCATAGACTGGATTCTAGTATCCCATCCCCAAAACATCTCTGACAGTGGCACCCTCCCAGACCCTCTAGCTGACCATTTCCCCACTTTCGCCCACAGTCTCCCCTCCTCTGTTTAGCATACCCACACCTTGACTACCTACCGCTCCTTAAAAAACTTCAATCCAGAAATTTTCACTAACATACTAAAGCACACCAACTGGAACCCACTAAAAACCCTCCCCCAAGACAATGCTCTATCCTACTTTAACAATACTTTCATAAACCTACTCAACTCCTTAGCCCCACAAATAACTAAGTGTACTAAAAGTAACCCAGTACCTTGGTTAACTAAAAACACACTAGTTACCATGCGACTCCGTGACAAAACCTGGGCACTATACCAAAAAAATAAAACTAACACCACACTCACTGAATATAAAAGACTACAAAACAAGGTTAAAAAAACTTGTTGCTTCTGACCGTAAGGCATATTTCATTGCCCTCCAAACCAACCATACTACTAATCCCAAACATTTCTGGAAGGGAATATCAGCCCTCCTCAACCTAGGCAATGCTGAAAACCCTAGTCCTGACCTAGACGCATCTGACACAGACTTAGCAACCAAATTCAACTCCTTTTTCATAGACTCTATTAGTAAACTAACATCAACCTTCTCCAATAACTCAGGCACTCACCCTCAACCGACACCTATTCTTTCCTCCCTAAACACCTCATGCCCCCCAGCTCCACCTTTCTCTATCAATCCCATCTCCATATCAACTGTAAATAAACTTCTCCTAAAATTAATACCCGGCTCAAATGCTCCTGACGAAATCCCCTATTTCTTAAAAGTAGCTTCTGAAGCAATAGCCCACCCCATCAGCATACTCATTAATCGTTCTATCCTAGAAGGCCCAGTCCCCCATCTAAGGAAGAAAGCCTTTATTATCCCTCTTCATAAAGGTGGCAACAACTATGACACAACTAACTTCCGCCATCGCAATTCTATCCCCTATTTCTAAACTACTCGAAAAGTGTGTCCACCAACAACTCCTACCCTATCTCATTAATCACCCACTTCTAACACCAACACAACATGGTTTCCATCCTGGCCATAGTACCTCTACTGCCCTCCTCTCCTTTCTAGAGTCAGTAAATAAAGCCTGTGATTCTGGCCACTTCGTATCCACTCTCCTCCTAGACCTCTCTAAGGCATTTGACACCATTTCCCACAACCTGCTCCTTACCAAACTCACTAAACTTGTCCCCTTCCACTACCTAGTGGTTCTCAAGTTATCTTACCCACAGGCAGCAAGCAGTCAAATGGAGCAAGTCTTCCTCTCCATTCCTCAGTACATCCACAGGTGTCTCCCAGGGCTAGATTCTAGGTCCCCTATTATTTAATATTTTCATAAATGATTTTCACCATGCCATCCCAGACTCCACCCTCATCCAATATGCCGATGATTCTACTATAATCTGTTCCTCCCCCTCTATCACTACTCTTAACCACCTTTCACAAGCAGCTGTCTCCTCTACTGAACAGTGGATGCTTGATAACCATCTGGCCCTGAACGCTACAAAAACCAAACACATGCTATTCTACCCGTCTAAAAACTCTCTCTTAGATAAAATTACCTTCACAATAACCAGCAAAAACAATATTACCCTAGAAATAGTCTCTGATGCAAAATTATTAGAAATAATCATAGATGACCAACTGAAATTTGATAAGCACCTTCAAGCCAATATCAACAAAACCCATAAAAAGCTAGGCATGCTCTACCAGCATAGTCACTTTATCTCTCCCTCTACTAGAGTCACACTAGCTAATACTTACCTGATCCCATCTCTACTTTATGGTGCAACTATCCTTTCAAACCTACAATCCTGCCTTAAAGCAAAACTCTCATCTTGCTACAATAAAATAACCAAATTTGCTACAGGTCACAGAGCCTCCTCTCACCACTGCCTTTCCCTTCATCAACTAGGCTGGCTTGAGCTACCCAATTTCCTCAGTTACACCCAACTTATCCAAGCTCATAAACTAATCCACAACCCATCTCTTTGTCCCTCCCTAGCAAATGCCTTTGAAATGTATAAACCTGACATACTCTTAAGATCAAACTCTCACAACTTAATCAAATTGCACAGACTCTTACATCCAGCTGGAAATCAACTGATGTCCTTCTCACTAGCACACCTCTGGAACTCTCTTCTAGCCTCCATCCGCACTACAAACAGTCTCTTTTTGTTCAAAACCTCATATCTAACCTCACAATGGATATGCTTATGCTCCCACCCTACCTAATGACTACTACACTTTCTTCCTAATCTTCTAACCCTCCTGTAGACCCATTAATGCCTGTCTTACTTCTTTAACACTAGAAACACTAAAGCAAGTTAAACTGGCATTTTTTTGTTACTCATAACAAATACTACTCACTATTAATCCAGATGTTTGTTCAAATATGACAATCTCTGATGAAACACATTATAAATACCTCATTTTCCTCCAACATATTTTTTCTTAGCTACTGCATTAATGCATAATTATGTTTTCAGTGTGTGACAAATGTATTTTTTATGTGTACTTCAAATGCGTTCCTACTTTGTATTATGTAATCAACCTTCTGGAGCTTTTCTCCCCAGGACTCCATTGAAAACGGGCCATTTGTGGCCCAATGGACTATCCTGGCAAACAAACTGCAAATAAATAAATAAATAAATAATACCCACACATCCAGGTTAGTGGCACAGCACAATGCCTCAGCGATCATCCATGTGCAACTAACAATGGGTAAAACTGCAATTCAAATTGTAGCTCGCTGCAGATCACCCACCATGACCCAGGACCCCCATTCCACGTTTATGGAGACACTGGAAAATATGAAGGTCCTACCAAATGCCCTAATATTGGGTGATTTCAATTACCCAAACATTAACTGGGAGAACTACTCAAGTACTAACTCCCTTGCCTAACGCTTCCTAGAATTTATAAACTCGAACACCCTGGATCAACTGTTCAACACCCCTGCCAGAGGTAACAACATATTGGACCTGGTCATCACCAATATGGGTGACTGGTGTTCTACACTGGAGGTCAAACCCTCACTGGTTAGATCAGACCATAGACTAATCACTCTGGATATCCACATTCCGGCCCCACCCCCAATCAAGGAAACCACCATGAAAAACTTTTCAAAAGCAAACTTCACATTACTTAAGACCGAGGTGGAAAGGTTCACAGCCCCCATGCTAAAGGACAATGCTGTCCAAGTTGCTGAATCCCTTACAAAGGCACTCTATGAGCACCTGCAAGAATGCATGGATCATGCTATCCCAAGCAAACCAAGACCTACTCCTCCAATTAAAGGAAACCAGTCTGGTGGACCCCTGCCATAAATAAGCTTTACAATAGAAGGAGGAAACTAGTCCCAAGAAGGAAAGACATTCCTGATCAGTATCAGCAAGAAACTACGATCCCTCATAAAATCATCCAAGGCTAGCTTCGAAAGAAAAATTGCCAAGGACTCCAAAGATAACCACAAAGTGTTCCTTAGCTATGTCAAGAACCTAAGTGGAAACTCTCAGATCTGCTCTGAGTTAATGCAGAATGGCACAAAATACACTGAACTGACTGATATTGCCAACATTCTGGCAGACAAGTTTAGTGTAAACTTCACCCCCTCTCACCCCCTAAAGGGCCTGTAAACACACCAGAAGAATGCAGTGCCTCGGCAATCACTGACACAGAGGTTAAAACAACCTTATCCAAAGCCAAAAATACAGCTTCAATGGAACCAAACGGTGTCCCAGGCTGTGTCTTACCGAGCTCCAAAATGAACTAACCTCTCACCTAAACACACTGTTCAAACTCAGCCTCTCTATAGGCTACATACCCATAGAGTGGCGCACAGTAACAGTTATCCTGCTCCACAAAGGTGGAGCCACAACAGACCCCGGGAACTATCGCCCTATAAGCCTGAGTAGCCTGGTCTGCAATGCTGTGGAGCGCATCATCATGGAATTCATTAACAGTGACATTGGGAACCTTCAAACATTGGATCCTACCCAGTTTGGCTTTGTTAAGGGCAGATCATGCCTCCTAAACCTGGTGGACTTCTTTGAGACAGTTACCAAGGCTTTAGATGAGGGAAAGGAGGTCCACACAGCCTACCTAGACCTCACAAAGGCTTTCGACACCATTCCCATTCTGGTATTATAGACAAGCTCACCAGCCTGAACATAAACCCCTATGTCATGAGATGGGTTGCCATTTGGCTCACTGATAGAACCCACATGGTGAAAGTTGCAAGCTCTAGGTCCAACTCTAAACCAGTTACAAGTGGCATCCCCCAGGGTTCAGTCCTGGGACCCCTCCTGTTCGGTATATACTTCTCAGAGGTACAGGCAAGCACAGGAGGACTATGGCTGACCAAGTTTGCAGATGACTGCAAACTGGGGGCCATAATTGACTCTCCAGCTGATACAGACATCCTCCAGAAGGGTCCCACTGAGAGGGATACCTGGTGTCAAAATCATGGCCTCAAGCTAAATGACAAAAAGTGCATAGTCATCCCCTTTGGAAAAAACAAAGTACCTGTGAACTACCACATACGTGGTAGTCCCCTAAATACAGAAAATGTAATAAGGGATCTGGGGACCCAAGTAGATCGCAATCACTCCTTTGATAATCATATTGCCAAGTTGGTTAGAAAATCCTTCTATGCGGCCCACCTAATCACAAAAGGGTTCATATCTAGAACAAAAGAGGTTATTGTGCCCCTCTACTCATCACTCATCAGACCCATCATAGAGTACAATGCCCCATTTGGGATGTACCTTACAAGACACCTGCAACAGCTGGAAAGACCACAGAAGTACCTCACCAAGAGGATTACTGGCCTCAAACATATGCCCTATGCAACCCGACTGAAGAAACTCCAGCTGTACTCGGTTGCATACCGCTTACTCAGAGGTGATCTCTGCCTGACATACAAGGCCATGTCCAACCCAGAATTGAAGGACATGCTCCACCTAAAAAAAAATCAAATCCCCCCGAGCCACACGCTCTAGGGATCTAAACCTCACCACAACGATAAATAGGACATGCTGGAGGGATAGATTCCTATCCCAGAGACTCCCCATGCTTTGGAACAGGATTCTAATCTACATTAGGCAGAGACCCTCACTAACATTCTTCAAGAGAAATTTTGACGAGTGGATGGGAAACAGAAAATTTAACCCAGGGATCGCTTCAGTAGCTCTGCTGGATGGAGGCACAGGGGACTAGTGGCTCTGCTGGACTGAGGCACACGGAACTAATCTAAGGGGGTGACGAAAGCCAACACATTCTGGCTAGGCTTATAGATGCCCTCGGGCAGATAGCCTAGTACTTACCTATGAACCTATGATGTCAGCTTTCACTGATTTGAAGTAGACCCATATATATATATATATATATATATATATATATATATATATATATATATATATATATATATATATATATATAAGACAATCTCAAAATACTGAAATGTCAAATTTCAGTATTCCGAAACTGAATAGTGGAAAGTGCAGTTACGTGAAACTGCACTATCTCAAATGTGGAAATGTCAAATCTGCTGTTGTTGTGTCAAGTTCATGATGTGTGGTGCGGTTTGTGGATTTAGCTGAGGATTCAGGTAAGTGGTGTTTACGCAAGGGTATTGGGTAGGGATTTTAGTGTGTGTGAGTGTGTGTACTGGTGGTTTTTGTGTGTTTATGTGTTTAGTGCGACCTCGGAGTTAGTATATATAAGTAGGGTGTGTGTCTAGTGAATCTATATATATATATATATATATATATATATATATAGATAGATAGATATATATATAGATATATAGATATATAGATATAGATAGATAGATATTTAGAGAGAGATACAGTAATGATGCCAAGTTAAATAATGTAAGATTGGGATTATTAAACACCAAAGGATCAAACTGTTCATTCACAGCCTAAGCACTGGCTTCGTCTCAGTGGAATGGAAAACAGCTACCATCATCCCTTTTCACAAAAGGGGTGTATCCACAGACATCAGGAGCTATAGACCCATTAGCCTGACCAGTCTTATCTGCAAGGCTGTGGAAGGAATCATTATGGACCGTATTAACAAAGATATAGGAAATCTCCAAATGCTCAACCCTATCCAGTTTGGCTTTGTCAAGGGGAGATCTTGCCTGTTAAACTTGGTGGACTTCTTCCAGACAGTCACCAAAACCCTAGACTAGGGCAGATCTGTGCATATGGCCTACCTAGACTTAGACAAGGCCTTTGACACACTCCCTCACTCAGGCATCATTGATAAACTCAACCAGCTGGGTATCAACCCATACATTGACAGGTGGGTTGCAAACTGGCTCACTGACAGAACTCATATGGCCAAAATAGGAGACTCCACCTCCTCCAGCAGACCCGTAACCAGTGGTGCTCCACAGGTATTGGTTCTGGGACCTCTACTGTTCAGAATCTACTTCTCCAAAGTACAGTATAAAACTAAAGGACTGTGGCTGACAAAGTTTGCTGATGACTGCAAACTGGGAGTGATCATTGAAACCTCTAGCAATGTCAACATCCGGCAAGAAGGTCTTACACAGACTCCTGACTGGTGCCAAAGTCATGGTCTTAAACTTAATGCAAAAAATGCATTATCATCCCCTTCAGCAAGGGTGATATTTCTGCAAACTACCACATCAATAGCAACACCATAAGCACACAGTTAGTGGTGAGAGATCTGGGCACACAGGTTGACAGCAACCTTAACTTTGATCACCATGTCTCCATAGTGGTAAGAAGGGCATTTTATATAGCTCATCTCATAAGTAAAGACATTGCCTTCAGAAAAAAGAGGTTATAACCCCCCTGTACTCTTCCCTCATCAGGCCAATAGTACAATGCAATTCTCCCTTTGGTATGTTCCTTTCCAAACACCTATAGCAATTGGAGAGACCACAAAGGTTCCTGCCAAAGAAAATTCAGGGTCTTCAAGATTTGTCTTATGCAAACAGATTGAAATCATTGTCACATTACTCTGTGTTGTGAAGACTACTCAGACGTGACCTGTACCTACCATTCAGAGCAATCTCTGACCCAGCTATAATAGAAATGCTCACATTTGCACATCCAATGGCACACGGGTCATTTGGTCAAAGGACCTTAACCTGCTATGTGATATCAACAGAACTTACTGGAGGGACAGATTTGTCACACAGAGGTTACCTCACTTTTGGAACAAGCTTCCTATACATGTTAAACAAAGCCCTTCACTGGCCCTTTTTAAGCGTAATTTGGACGATTGGATGGTTAAATGGAAATTCATCCCGGGGGTTCCACTTGTGTCCCTCTTGGACAGGGGCAATAGGTGTTGATTTTAGTGTCTGCTTGAACCAGACATCTTTGGGAACATGAGTTGAACTTGGCTAGGCATGTAAGGGTCCTGGGGCTGTTAGCCCAGTATCCTCCTATGAACCTATGATCCTATGAGAATGATGGACAACACAGGATTACCGAATGCAGTGTTAAAAATGAAAAACCAAGATCACACTGTGTGGTAGACAGTTTGGTCTGTCACTATCTGTATTTCGCTATGCAGTCCATAGGGTGTATCTCATGTGGAGTATGTACAGGACAGATAATTCAAAGAGGGGCAAAAATGTTACAAACTTTAAGGCAAAATTATAAAAATGAGAGGGAGAGAAGGAACTAAAAATGCATACTGCACAGGAAAAAATATTGTAAGGTAGAGTGAAAGATTTACATTTCTTAATGTGTAAATAAGGAACAGGCAGTATCATTTCTATTAAAAAAATGATACTCAAGGATAAAGGGCATCTCATGACCTGAAAGGTTGCAAATCAAGAGATAAAGTGAAAGCCCATCCCAAGAAAAAACAGGAGTAGGTGTACTGAATATATTTTCAACATATATGCAAGAGCAAATGTGGCTTAAAAGTAAATGGGACAAGTTGGCATTAGTGAAGACTAATGCCATAAAAGGGTTTCCTGTCATTTTGGATAGTGTATTTGCAATTCCCAAATGGCAAGACATTAGTAAAATGCAAAATGAATGAATTTATGTATTCATTTAATCTAGTAAGCAGGGTAGAGCACTGCTCTAAATGGATCATAAATTAAAAAAAAAACACCACTGGTCTATAGTTTGTCCCTTACTTTGAGGTACAGTGATCTCAGAGGTAGTTTATTTATGGCGGGTTATGGGGGCAAAGCCCCCACATGGGGAGTGCAGGAGGTATAATTCCTCTGCATTGTCTCTTTTGAAGCATTTTCTTTTCTCAGTCTTGTGGAATCATAACTAGTTTCATATATTTCCAGAACTTGTGTGAAAAGGAACTGCATAAAAGAGGATGCCTAGCCAGAGATGTAACAGTAAAAGTACTTTTTGAAAAATTAGAAAATGGACACTGTCTAGAAGAGATGTCCTACACAGCTGCTATCAGCAGGTTCATAAGTAATTACTCGACTTGCAGTCCAAGGGACTATTAAGGAGCCTAGTCCAAATTCCCAGTTACTTCGAAGCACTGTCTGCTAAAATTACTTACTTAAGGTCACAAGTAGGCAAATGACAGCTTTAAGAATCAAACCATGTACCAAGGAAATACAGGTATGTTTCCATTAAACCCCTAACACACATCTCATCTTATTCCTGAGAAACATGAAGATTTTTAGGGGAAAAATATTTTGTGTTTCCTTTGATAGCTGCCCAAGTATTATGTTAAATAACATAATTCAAAATCTAAAATAATAGGCTTTTATTTTGGCATAAAATGAAGATCGCATATTTGTGCATAAAGAAGTCCCAGCTTGGACATTTAAAAAGGTGGGGCTGTGGACAGTGTCCGCATTTTTCATGTCAATGTCTTATAACAGCTTCTGACAAATTCTGTATTCTGATTTCTGAGGAGTGAGGCTGTTTCATCAAGTATTTCTTCTTGAGAGAGAATAACCGTACTCGGAGTCAGGGAGTCACCAAAAATTTCCGCACTATCAGCCTTACGATTATGCTCTCACTGGCTTTTATCATATTGATAAATGGTAACTCTCTCCAAATGCTGCCTAGTAAACCCATTAAACATCTTCAAATGTGGCCAACGTTCTCTTGTCACTACATAACCGTTATTTTCAAGTAAGTTATCTTATATGTGTTATAATCTGCCTGATAGAAGACTAAAAAAAAAAAAAAGATTTTGCTCAACTGAATACTTCGTGCTGCTGTGAAGTGAAGCCGTATCTCGCTCTGTTACATTTCCAAGGATTCGTACAGTGTTGAATAATTGAACAGAAATTGAATCTTGATGAATGTAAGCATTTTGGCTGTGCCCTACAATGTCATATTACTAGTTTGCAGACAGCAGGAAGCATTGACTGGGTGAAGTACACCTACAAAAGTAGTCATACAGAGACTGCTGACCAATGAGCAAGGTAGATATGTCCGCATTCAGCTACACCACCAATAAAATGCTGCTATTACTTCACCCTCACATGAAGTAGCTATTTCAAGTCTGTGCAGCGTGATAAACTGGTAGGGGTATAATGGAAAAGTACCTTAATCAGATCCTTAACTCTCTATATCAACTGTCAGACATGTGTTTGGACATGTTCCACTGAAATAATGACATGCTGTATTGCGATTTTGAATGACAGAAAAAATAATAAACTTTTAAGAGGCTAGTAAGCCTTACATGCTATCTATTTTGTTTCCCTTTTCCTTAATTGAGAAAGTTAACTTTTTTTTTTGCATTAGACTCCCTGTACTGTCCATCAAGACTGGTGGCCTCCCAGATGCCTCAAGAGCCCACTAATTTCTTTTTTTAGGCAAGAGCCCTACAACACATTCATTTTGAGGTGTAAGGGTTTAATTTGTGTTTTATCTATTGCATTAATATATAAATAGAGAGATAGAAAGATTGAGATAAAGTTATATTTCCTTCTTTATTTTTGCTTTCTTATTTTATTAGAAAACCTCCTCTTACATAACCTGAAATTACATCATTTACAGCTAGCAGCATAACTATCTTCTAATCTTAAAAGCCCTGTGAAGTACTTCAATTCTTCCAGAAATCTTTATTTTTTGCTACAGAAGTTTTGGAAGCTAATTAAATTGCATTATACTATGTCAGTCAAGTGTACATAAATAATAATCCATGGACTTGAACGTTTGTCTTTAATCTTTTAAGATCAGTGCTGAAAGTCTGAAAGTGAAATTCACTTTGCAATGCATTTCAGTTTTGCATGCTCAGACTAAGCCACTGTGAAAGTAAGTAGATTTAAAGTTTTAAATGCTTGCCTCATATATCTAATTGTGTTTGCCAAGGATGCAAACAGAACCTTAGCAAATCATCTTTAATCTTAAGCTTTTCCCATTTCTTTTTATCATATGAGATCACATATCCTTTTTGGCATGTCTTCCTGTATCTATAGTTTATAGTAGAATTGCTCTGAGTGGTACCAGTGGAATAAATGCTAGTAGACAACAGGTGCTAAAGGTAGAATTGATTTTTCTACCATTCTGGCATCTTCCTGAAGGAACTATAGACAAATTAGAAAGTTTACTCAGTTACATTTTTAGAAAGAAAGAGGTAGAGTTAGAAAAGCATAGCTAACCATGCAAATTGTGAAAGAAGTGAAGAAATGTATAAAATAATGCACTTTAGTTGCTCATACCACTGGTAGGAACACAGGTGTGGGCTAAGGCAATGTAGGGTGAACAAGACTTGGTGCTGGAGTCATTATATACCCAGGCGAAACCAGTAAATGCAGTGGGCAAAAAAAAAAAAGAAAAAGAAAAAACAGAATGTAAGGGGTAGGCCAGTGTTTGATTCCCTCAGCCTCCATTTTCCTACAGTGTCACTGAGTAAGTAAGTTAACCACATAATATTCCCTAGCCCCTCCCCAAAAAAAAGGCTTATGCCTAGTTTCATTTACCCAGCTAACAAATGAGTGTAAAACAAACAAAAAAATAGGGCTTTAAATGTTATTCACAGAAGAGGTAAAAAGAATTATCAGAGCATCTGATGGAATTTGGTTTCATAGTTAAGGTCAAAAGAATATGAAACAGATGGAAAAAATAAGCTGAGGCTTCATGTGGGCCAGGAACAATTGTTCTGATCTCTTTCCATCAACATTAGCAATGCTTCTGTACATAACGAATTGTTCCAATGCAGCAAATATTGCAGTAACAAATGACATTCAGTGGCAGCACAATTACATTACATGAGGCCTGAAAGTTTCCTTTGACCTGAGACAACTCATTGTCAAGTGCATTCTGGTGAAATGGAAATAATGGCCAAAACGCCATCACAAGCTATGTCTCCTTACACTTATAGGTGTTAAGGCATATTGACTTCTATCTGAGGAAGCAGCAAACATGTGCTGTGCTACCTGGGTCTGATGTGTCACCTGAAGAAATGTCGCCAGCAGGGACAATGTAGAACAGAAATAGTGTCTAGCTGCTGGTTATACTAAAATGTCAGAAAAAACAACTAGGTTTGCATAATCAGTTAGTGACAATGGTACAATGTATCCAACTGTATAAAATAACAGGCTATTAAAACATCGACTACATATGTATGTGACAGCTACTCATTTAATAACTATCAACTCCAATGTAACATCTCATTTTGCCTACTAATTCTGCAGTGACATATTTTAAGATGACTATGCCATGGCTGAATAAATGTAAGAAGGTCTATCACCACTGTAATGCAATACAAGATATTTAAAGCTGTCATGTTGTACATTTACAGGAACAATTATTCTTAACATAATCATTAAAAGCATAGAAAGAAAACAATTACTCCAGATAGAGCAAATTATTAAACACACAAAGACTTTGAGTCCAGCTTTGTGGCATAGAGAGAAAAAGCTCTGGTTATGATTCAAATGACCTGAGTTGGAGTTGGGACTCAAGCACTGGAGAAGATGGGCAAAAGGGGATAGGAGTGAAAGGACGATGCCACCTGAAGAAGCAATTCAACCTGCCACACTGGTGGTCATATCAATAGAGTAGAAAGCTAATGGGCAGCATATGGGTCAGGGTGATGGCCTATCTGCATGTTATCCAAGGGACCTGCTCATGTGTATATGATACAGATATGTGCTGCCTAGGAAACTAGCAATTTCAGAGTCACACTCACTGTGAGGAGGGGTTAGGATCAAGGAGAGGGAGCCAGCATAACCACGGATGGTGTACACCCCAAAGACTTGGTTACTACCTCCTGGCAGAATAAATGGGATCATAAGTATCCTGTCCTGAACAAATAAAAATAGGCCACAGAGTTCTAGCCTTGGGCAGAAAGTGGATGGATTTGGGAAATGAATGGTGGGAGAGGAATGTAAAAAGTGATTGTGTGTTGGGGCAGTGAAGGACAAATAATTTGGCTATTTACCAAAATATATCCTATGCAATTACACAGAAAATGTAATTAAGTACACAATAACATTCCTTAGGAAAATTGTAGCAGGACTTCCTGAAGAGTTTTTATTTTTCTTCTCACAAATATGCTATTAACAGTACAAAATAGATGATTTACTTACATGTATATGTTCTACTACAAGAGCCTGAGTACCAAGAGCTCAAAGAGCCAGGGACTCAAGCATCTTGTAGCTTGGGTAGGCTGACATGTACACCCACTCTCAAACACGAACATGAATTCAGGCATGCTGCCTCCACAGCTTACCTAAACACATTATTTGAGTTCAAGTGAAGTAAGTGCGGCAGCCATGGCAAGAGAGAAGGAGGTGGTGGGAGTGTGGATTAGGGCAATGGTTGGAAAATGAGTTTTAGGTTTAGGGAGGAGGTGGGGGATTTTCACTTTAGGGGTGAAAATGGATTTTCAGATTTGGAATTAGGGTTCTGGCAGGGCTATAGAGTTTATAAGATAGAGTGTTGGGAGGGCTTTGTTTAAACTGGACATCAGGCTAGTGGGAGGTTGAGCACTTGCTCTTTCCAGGAAGTGCTAAAAAACAAGTGTGTTGCAAGCTTCTATCACATGAGCACCTGTAGCAGACCCATGTATATATATATATATATATATATATATATATATATATATATATATATATATATATATATATATATATATATATATATATATATATATATATACACACACACACACACACACACACACACACACACACACACACACACACACACACACACGCATATGTGCAGCATCACTGAGCAAACAAATGAATGAGTGATCTTTTTATATCAAATCTGAAAAGATGGAAAAACCCAAAAACATTTTTGAAGGGAGGCAAGCTCTTTTGTACCCGTACCTACCCTGGTAATTACACATACCAGCTCTGAGACTGTAAAAAATGTGGGGGTAAGGGTTAATTCCCAGACTCCATTACTCAATGATCTTCCATTCTACTCAAAACAACCAAAAGGCTGAAAAACAAGTCCGTAAGAGAGTTCACTCTTCTGACCATGTGCTCTGACTGCAGCTATATATATATATATATATATATATATATATATATATATATATATATATGTGTGTGTGTGTATATATATATCTATACACACACACACACACACACACACACACACATACACACACACGTGTTTTCACTGTGTGATACCTTAAACCTCGTGTAATAGAAGACATGGGAAATATGCAAATGTCCCCTTAATGACATCAGGTTTTGCAGCTGTATGGCTTCTTAATGGCCACGACTTAAAAAGATAAAAGCAAAAGTCATGGACGTTCAGAAGCCATATAGCTGAAGCACTAGCTTGGCTAGATTTTTCTTGCATTTTTTACTAACTGGTTTGTCTGTGTGACCTTTTTACTTTTGGTTTAGTTACTAGTTGGGATATTTTGTAGACACCTTAATGGTTATGGGCATCGACTGGGTTTAAAGACCCTCTGTTTCTTGAGTATAGCCAAACAGTTCACTTATGCTGTGCTGACGAAGTCATAAGAAGGTTGAAACGTGCATGTTCACAGCTAGTGGTTTTGGCTTTGTTGGCCTGAATCTGTCCATAAAGACTTAAAAAGAAAAAGTAAAAAGTCATGGACATTCAAAAGCCATACAGCTGAAACAATTGATATCCTTAATGGGTCCTTAAAGGGTCATTTGCATATATCCCATGGACCTGTATTACATGGGGTTTAAGGTATCATCAAGTCTTGGTAAGTAGTTTCACAAGGGGGATCCTTATTTTGCAAAATCTCACCAAGATAGCATCAATATATAGTCTGTATCTTATATAGCATATATTCTGGAGAGAGGTATGTTAAAAATAAAAAAGACCTCTGGGTGAACAAGTCCCAGAATAAAAAAAAAAATGCCCAATCCCGGTATGTGTACTGGTGCCAGGACTGGAAAAAATAGCAATGTAGAATCCTCAAGACATGGAAACATTCCTACAATGGGATTAGGCTAGGCTCAGGGGGATGATGGCCCCCCTGTTGTAGAAGGAAGTAGTCCACAAAAAACACAAAAACTGACAGGTAAAAAAAAAGAACTATAAACATGACAGAGTGGACTATTGAAAATAAGGAAGAAAATATGTATTGTTCTATTATGGAAGAAGCCCAGAATTTCCAGATAGAAGATACTCGGAAAGATTAAGAGAAAAATTAGAAGAATGAAATATACTTGTAGAAGAAAAAGTGTAAAACGCTTCAAATACAAATTTGCATTTGTTAATGCAACAGGTCCATGAAAACATTATGTAGACAAAGAAACTTTAGGCAGCCTGGAAAAAGAAACAACAGAGGGAGTGTGAAAATATGAAGAAAAAATCTCTGTTTTGAAAGGTATAAAAAAGAAACATGGACATGGAAAAGAAAAAGAGATTTGATATGGTGCAATATTTATGCAAAGGAGAAGGCAAAAACTAACCAATATAAAAACTGCAGCACCTAAAATATTTGAAGGGAAATACAGGCAAAGGCACTCAGATATGAAAAATTTCACAATACAGAAAACAAAGGGGGAAAGTAGAAAAGAGGATAGTTAATGGGAAGATAAAGAAATAGAAACTGAACTTATGGATTACCTGCAAAGGGAAAGATTTAGTGTGGAAAATTCAACTCAGGTAATGTCACAAAATGATAGAACAATGAGTTTCCAAACTATGGAGAAGCAGGTGGAAACAGGAAGCATCTGATGACTTGCCACATGATGATACTCTAGAGCCTTCAGTAGGAAACCAGTACTAGTGGCACAGCAAAGGAAGGAGTAGGAAACTGGCAACTCTGACACGGGAAATGTTGAAAAGTGATGGACCAATGATTTTCCATATGAAGGAGCAGCAGATGACTCAGGATGCATCTGAAGAGGATATGTCACTGAAAGACATTCTGGAACTTTGTGTAAAATAACCACAGGAAACAGAGAGCAAAGAATGTGCCATCAGTTTAGAAGAAAATTACCTAAGGGAAGAGTTGCTTGATTTAGTAGAGGTGGAGAGACATATTAAGATCAATTAAAGAACTAGATTACAGAAAGTAAATAAGACTCAAGAAGTTTATAGTTTGATAAACACAGTAATCAAAACTATTAACAGAAATGTGTGTGATATAACATAAGTAAATAGGATATATTACTGTACAGCTAAATTAATAACACATAAAGGTTTACCACAAAAACACAGAGAAATAGGGGTAAGGAATTGGAGAAGTAAAATGCAGTCGTGAAAGCATCTAATAGAGAAGACTATAAAGAAATTAAGACAGGAAATGTCACCATTAGAAAAATATAGAAGAGGGAAAAGATCAACAAAATAAACTTAAGCACAGTATCAGAACAGACCAGGATCTATCATACACTATTGCAAATAAACTTAGAAGATATGCAGATAAATATAAAGGAAAAGTACAAAATAAGTAATCCACTGGTGACACAAAAAATTTTATAGAGAGCTGTTAAACAAAGCAAAAGGAATATAAACATCACCAAAAGAAGAAGAAATAGAATCAATTTGGAAATATATTTATGAAGACCCAGTGGAACATAAAAAAACAAGCTCAATGGATAGAAACAGTACAAGAAACAGTAAGGAGTTCAAATGTAAGATGAAGTAACAGCTAGAGAAATTAAAACATTAAGAAAAGCTTCTAGTAGCAGCACCTAACTTCTGGTTAAAAATATTAACATCTTTACACAAAGATTTATCCCTGTGTAAGAATTACTCATATGTGCATCCCGAGCAGACAAGACCCCAGTTAACAACAGGAAAATCAATACTCCTCCTTAAGAATGAACCCGTAAGCCATTCTAAAAACTATAGACTAATAACTTACCTTCGGACGGAATTGATACAGACAGAGCTTGTAGTCATTTAGAAGAAAACTCAGTCCTGGCAATAGAACAAAAGTGTAACAAAATAAAGTCATATGGAACAAAGGATCATGTGCTGTTAAAGTCATAATGGAGAGTTGTAAAAATGGGAGGAATCTAGGTATGGCATGGATAGTTTACAAAAAAGCATTTGACAGCATCCAATATTCATGGATAAAGGAATGCTTACAGAGGTATAAGACACATGCTACATTGATCAGTTACTTTAAAGTGACCACTAAACAGTGGCAAACCACTTTGTAATTAAGTCATGACAAAGGACAAATTATTATCCCAGGGATAAGAATTCAAAAAGAGATATTCCAGAATTATTCTTAGTCACTGCTGTTTTGTCTTTTCCTTAACCCATTAAGCTGATTACTTAACAGATTAGGTCTTGGTTACAACTTGGCTTCCAGAAAACAGCCTTGCTGCTTTTATCTACTTTTTGTGGATAACTTAAAACTGTTTAGTTCCTCAGATGAGGAGTTTAAAGTGCAACGGTGAATGTGTAAAACTTTCTCAGATGATATAAGAATGACATTTGATCTTGATCAATATGCAAAAGTAACATTTAAAGCAGGAAAGTTGCAGTACCAAGAAAATATCAGTCTGGGACAGGAATGTGATACAAAGGAACTTGAGCAGGAAAGAGTATATAAATATTTGGAAAATGACAAAGAATCATCAATAAAACAAACAATTGTGAATGCAACTCAGGAATACTTCAGAAGACTAAAACTAATACTGAAAACACCCTTAACATCTAGGAATAAAGTCTAAGCTATAAAACAATTTGCTCTTCCTGCTCTAACTTGCAGTTTTGATGTGATTCACTGGTCCCAAAAGATACTGGATCAGCTGAACAGAAAAACAAGAAAAATGATTCACACTTATCAAATGGTATATAAAAATCAATGTATACCAAGATTATATATTCCATGCTCTGAAGGAGGTAAGAGCCTCCTTGAAATTGAAATTGAAGGGACTGCATACATATCTGCTGAACTCATCAGATCTAAGTATAGTGAAAGTTTTAAAACATTAGGAGAGGAAGTCTAAGATGACTGCTCTGCTAAGTTTAGCAGAAGCGTTTTGGTGTTAAACATGAATGGAAATGAAATTAGAAGCAAGCAAAAATCAACAAAAGGAATATAAGGAAAATGATCAGATAAGAAGGAAAGAAATGTGGATAAGCCATAAATATAGTGACTAGTATAAAGATCTACTGGGACAACTTCATGTTGATCAGGATTTAACACAGGAATGGTTAAGGAGAAGGGAGTTAAAACCAGAAGATGAAAGATTTATAATGGCAGCCCAGGATAGTGGACTATGTACAAGCTGGTTTACAAAGTCTATTGAGCATGTGGGAAAAATAGACAAATGTAGGATCTGTAAAAAAGAACTGGAAACACTCACACACCTTTTTGCTGGCTGTGATACACTCATGGCAGGGGGCCTATACACTGAAAGGCACAATAATGCAGTAAGACTATTGCATTGGGGATTGTGCAAACACTACAATATAGAAGTAGCTGAGAAGCATTGGAAACATGAACCACAAAGCATTATAGAGAATGATGAAGGACACATCACATGGGATCACCCATTACCAACAGTTCAAAAAATAGATGCAAGAAAACCAGATATAGTAGTCCATGAATAAAAGACAAAAGTAGCATTGATCATTGAAACTGCTACACCTAGCGATTACAGTCCCCCGGATTCTGCAAGACCTGCATGGCACACAGGACTAGTGCAGGAGCTCCAGCAGGCAATATGTCTGCCGTGCGATCCAGGAATAACCTGCAGGGATGTGCATGAGCACTCCTGCACTAGTCCTGCACGGACTCAGCCCCTGTATGCAAATTACCCCATTTGCAGGAGAAATCCATGCAAATTAGGTGTATTTGCAATCCAGGAAGCTGGCAACTGGCCAGGCAGGACTAGTGTAATCTGCAGAAATGTACTCCACCAGTAACGGAGTACATTTCTGCAAATTAGAAAAAAAGGAGCCATGACAGCTCCAAATAAAGGGTGGATATCATGTAGAAAGCATGCCAATGGCCAACTATAAGGCCACTGGCATAGAAAATATTTGCAAAAATAAAAAAATCAACTTTTAGTTTTTTTTAGCCGATCTCGGCTGTTTAAGCATAGGGCAGTGGCGCGCAAACAGGATCGGATGGAAAATAAGAAAAAAAAAAACATAAAATAAGCATTCTAACCAAAATCACTATTTTGCCATTATACCCAGTGGCAAGCAGAAGACAACATGGCCAGTGAATAGTGGTTGCTAAGGGGGGAGGCTCAGTGTGCTACATGTAACTATGCATCAGCAGGCAATCCTATGCAAATGAGGAGAATGATATGAAATTCCAGATTTCCCCTGCATGCTAGTCAGCACCCAACAGTGTAAGAGCAGGAATAGCTTGGTGCAAGCTTAGGATTTAGCTGACATCATAGGGGGGTGTTTCAGGCATACTGTAAGCAGATTAGAGCTCTGTGGCTCGGGTTTGCTTCTAGCTTAGTAGAGCTAAGCAAGGAGGTGTGTCTGAGGCATAGCATTCTGTACATTGCCTAAGCGGGTGTGCGCACCGTGCACCAGGTTTTAAAGGAAAAATAAAAAAAGCAAACCAGGAAATAGCAGCTCTGTGCACATTTGAGCACTGTGTTTTTTGGCGGCACACCCCCAGGCTTAAACAGGAAGGCAATGGGAAGGAAAAAAGCAGTAGGAAGGTAATCTAGGAAAACTAGCATAGCTGGCAGGTGAAATGTATAAGAATCAGCCAATTACACAGGCAGCAGACCAGCCCAGCCCAGAACACTACTATAAACTATGCAAACACCTTTCCCTCTGGTTTTTCCCACATACTGTACGCCACCAGTGTATACAAGCGGGGAAATTTTAACAAACAAAAACAAAAGAATGATAGGGGCTGCAGCAGCTATCAGACATCAACATGTGGAAGAGGCTGAGGGTGGTGAGGATGAGAATGCTGTCGACCAACCCACAGTGAGGAGATGGAGAAGGGTGTACAGACCAAGGGTAACCTACCAGGGGCTACATGAGCTGGAGATAGTGGAATGCTATAGGCTGGACAGGGACCTCCTACAGCAAATTTTTGAGCTGTGCTGGCCACGCCTGACACACAGAACAAACAGAGGGGAACCCATCCCAGTGGATACCAAGGTATGTGTAGGCCTAGGAATACTAGCCACAGGTACCTCCCAAAGCCCAACTGGGGATATCATGAGAATCTCACAGGCATCAGCATCCAGTGTATTCCACCAGTTCCTGGATGCCATGTCAGCACATGCTGGTGAGCACGTATATTTCCTCAACACCCGTGAGGTGTTGGCCAGCAGTATGTGTCTCTTCCACCAAATAGCAGAATACCCTGAGGTGGTGGGTGCTATAGACTGCATGCACATATGCATCAAAGCACCACCTGGTGAGCAAGGTAGGGTCTACATCAACCGAAAGGGCTTCTCCTCCATCAACTGCAAGGTCATGTGCAATGCCCAGGGCATTATAATGAATGTGTGTGCTGGCTGCCCTGGAAGCTATCATGTTTCCCACATCTGGCATCTGATGCAGCTGTACCAGAGATTTGCCAATGAGGACATCCCCTACGGTCACCTAGTGGGGGATGCTGGTTATGCACTGGAGGCCGTGGCTGATGACACCCATCGAAAATGCACACACTCCTGAACAAGAACGCCATAATGAGGAACATGCACAGACCAGAATCATAATAGAGCATGTGTTTGGGATGCTCAAGTCATGATTCCGGTGCCTGGACACATCCGGGGGAGCCTTGCAGTACTCACCAGCTACATGTACCCAAATTGTTATCGTATGTGCCATGCTACACAGTATGATCCTGTGAAAACAGCTGCAGCAGGAACAGCATGTGGCAGGGCCACACAGACCCCCACCAAGGCCTGCATAGGCACAGAGTGACTCGGAGGAGTAACAACCTGAGCCTGCCCCAGTAGGCTAATGGAGGCATGCCCAGTATGCCGTGGCCTTGGCAAAGAGGCAATGCATAGCACATACACTGACACAGTAGGGACCCAGGGAATGACACCCTCACTCTGACTCACACATACAGTAAAAGGGATGCCAAACATGACACTACCTGTGCTCAACCATGTATAGGGAGTGTACTATGTGCATCTGACATAGGCAGCCCCCAGCACCATCCTCAATACTGGCACACCCACAAGGTAAGTCACTTCCCTTATCGATTGCTGATTGGAGTAGTATGTGTAGTTACTTGTATCTATGATATGGATGTGAGCATGCAAGGGAATCAGGTGGCTGAATAGGATGCCAGCAGATAGTAGACATCTATAGTGGCAGCATGAGATCTGTAACAAATATGGGTGTCACCATAGTAGCCAGTACTACACATGTTGACAAAACCAACTGCAGGAAATGTGCTGGGCCACATGTGTATCCATATGACACACACATGCCAGTCAGGGAGGTTCACATACCCAACAACAGTTACAGCCAGCAGGACAGGTGTAGACAAACACAAACAAAGGCTGTGCTAAGGCCACTGAATGATGCCTATGGGTAGCCTCCCCCCCAGGCCTACACAGACAGACCACATCTGTTCGGGCAGTGGGATGTTAGTTCTGAAGAGAAGGAAGTCAGAAACTAATATGTAGGTCAGAAACTAATATGCAGGACCTGTAGTACACTGACATGCCTCTAGTCAGCATGATAGGTTAGAAAACAGAATGAAATGGAGTACCTGACATACCAGTACAGTCATAGCAAATGTGTACAAGTGTCAGGTGTGCACCCCCCAATCCTGTGTAGCAATGTAGAAAACGTCAGGTGTGCCCCCCATAGCCTATGTAGACATGTAGTAACAGTCAGGTGTGTCCCCCAATCCTATGTAGAAATGTAGTAACAGTCAGGTGTACCCCCCCATCTTATGTAGACATGTAGTAACAGTCAGGTGTGCCCCTTCAATCCTGTGTAGCAATGTAGAAACAGTCAGGTGTGCCCCCCACCCTACTTAGACATGTAGTAACAGTCAGGTGTGTCCCCCAATCCTATATAGAAATGTAGTAACGGTCTGGTGTCCCCCCAATCCGATGTGCACACGTTGTAACATTCAGGTGTGCCCCCCAATCCGATGTAGAAATATAGTAACAGTCAGGTGTGCCCCCCAATCCTGTGTAGCAGTGTAAAAACAGTCAGGTGTACCCCCCATTTCCTATGTAGACATGTAGTAACAGTCAAGTGTGCCCCCCCCCAATCCTATGAAGAAATGTAGTAACATGTATGTGTAGGTATAATACCAGTGGAGCACGGATGCCCAGAGGTGGCCAAGGTAGCAGGATAGATTGTAGCATGTGTACAATATGCAGGTATGTGTGTGTCAGGTTAGTGTGTGTTTCATATTGTGTGAGTGGTCAGTATGTATGCATGTTGAGGTATGATCTGGTGGCCATTGCCCACTACTGATGATGACAGGGCCATTTCCTCACAACTGCAGTGCCAAAGACAATTCCCACCAGTATAACACATGCTAGCAGTAAGTCATTGTAAATGTATGGTGATAATATGTGTCACCATCTGAAAGACTGACATGGCATGGCTATTGGGCTAGATATACAAGCAGTGCACAGGGGAAAGTACCCCAGACATACAGTATATAATGTGTAACTGTGAAATGGACACACCCTTGGAATTGTACATACAGGTATGCATCACATTATCTGGTCCTGTAGTAGGGAATATCTGTGTAGTCTGCCCGAACACTTGCAGATCACAAAGGTGGTAGGAGTGATGTATTGGGAAACAGCTGCTGCACCTGCACATGCCCCATGCATATCTGTGCATCAGATGCAAGTAGTGTCCATAGCACACATGCACCCAGCTCACCCAAACACCACCCACAGGTACTTCTCTGGTCGTATCCCTGCTGTTGGGAATGGGTACAATATGACCCCCACCTGTATATGGCAATAGTGAAAGAATGCAGCATGCAGTGCAGGTGTCCCATGCAGGTGTGTCCCTAGCTGTAGGTAGCAACCTACCAGCATCCACACCACCTGATCAGTACTTATAGAAAGTATTGGCATGAACACCTAGCACACCTACCCTGTCACCCCAGGGGAATATACTGTACAGCGGTCTGCGACTGTAGGACTGACAGAATGCAACAGTCTGCCACAGCTGTTCTGCATCACCACTAAATGGCCTACAGTCCCAGCAGTCTAGGACTGTAGGCCATTTGGTGGTGAAGCGGGCCAGCTGTGGCAGACCGTTGCAGTCTGTCAGTTCTACAGTCCCAGACCGCCATACAGTATGGCAGTCTGGGACTACAGGACTGACAGAATGCAACGGTCTGCCACAGCTGGCAGACCGTTGCATTTGGTCTGGGACTGTAGGGCTGACAGAATACAACAGTCTGCCACAGCTGGCCAGCATCACCACCAAAAGGCCTACAGGCCTCTGCCAAAGGCCTGTGTCTCACACGTACTGCCAGTGCATGTTATGTCATGGACACCCACATAACAACATAACACACTCCACATAAGCCATACACAAGGCCATGTGGGCAAACCACAGTAACATGTCCACCATGTCCCACTGCATGAACTGTGGTCCAACACTGAAACACAGCTGTGATGAGTTGATAACCTTAGGGAAAGTATCAGAGATTGTATGCATAATGTATGGCAGAGGATAGAATAATAGGGGGTGGGAGCATGGTCAGCATGGAATGTGCAAGGTCTGACACACAGCTGTGTGCACTCACTATCCATGGCTGCAAACACATAAATGGGTGGCTACAAACCTGCCCATGCACCACAATAGGGGTAATGTCCTGACTCATGGCCCCTGCCTCTGGGTCACCTGTGTGAATCTGTACAGCTGTGAGGTATTGCCACAGCAAGTTAAGGCCATACTATCATGTCGATAGATGTATGGGATCCTCTGCCAGCACTGTACCAAGGTGCTGAATGGGATACACAGACCCATCAGCAAGTGTCTGCAGCTCCCTCTTCAGAATGTCATAACATACCATGAATATGTAGGCATCTGCACACAATACCAGACACAGCTGCATTCACCCTTGTTACCCAGGACATCACTGTGAGCAAGAATGTCCACCTGACATTACTTGAGGACATAAAACATCACAGTGTATAACAGTACACGTCTGAATATCTCTACTAACACCAGTACCATGTAGCAGAAGCAGCACAGACACAATCACCTGCAGTACACACTATCCCTTGCACAGTCTGTCCCCATATTGCCAAAAGATCTACAGATACCCTGCAGAAACAGTTTGCTACCTGAAGGTGTGCAACACAAAGGTCTGCACTGGAATACAAATGACCTGGAATGGATCCACACATTCAATACAGAAGGGCATACTGGGCATGTTCACAAACTTAGAGAAATTAAGGTATTGTCAGACAACAACATACTGAAAGGTCATACTGGGCATGCTCACACACTTAAACAAATGAAGTCCATGTCTGCAAACAACAGTAGACCATACATATCTGACTGTTGCGGATGTTAGTGCATACACTCCTCAGTGTGCACCAATCATGCTTTGTACACACAGTGGATAGGAATACAGACATATATCCAAGGACAACACACTATAATAAGCCAAAAGTAGACATACATAAATGTGTGAAAGAGGTGACTGTGATAAAGAGCCATCTATCATGAGGCCTATCCCACCTAGTACACAGCCAAATGGCTACAACCACATGTGTGTAAATGTCACTAACTGTAGAAATTAGCCACTGGTATCCATTAGCATTACAGACTATGTGGTGCAAGTGCTAGCTGTGTAACATGACTGTACAAGGCAGTTGTCATCTAGCAGCTGTATACACATACCTGCAGAATATAACCCTGCATGTGCCTACATGTGGTGTGTCAACCTCTAGATGAATGGGTTATGGCCCATGCACACACACTGCCCTCCCCATAGCCCTACTATGACAAGTCTGCTGATGTCATTCACTCTGAAATACACCTTTGGGAATGGAGTACCCAGTAATCTCTGTGGCACGTCCTAATGCTGTGTAATGCTGCAGTATGATACACTAGTTAGGTAGGTGTTCTAATCCCAGACATGGCAGCTGGTGTGTGTCTCTGTCTGTGTAGGGGGCAATACTTTTTAGGCTAGTCACGCTCACTACAATTCAAATGCCCTACTTTGGCAAGGCTGCTGGTGTCATTCACTGTGAAATACACCTTTGGGTAAGGTGTAGCCTAGTAATCTCTGTGGCGCATCCTATAACTGCATAATGCTGTAGGGTGATAATCTAGTTAGGTAGGAGTTCTAATCCCATACATGGCAACTGCCTGTGTAGGAAGCAATGCTTTTTAGGCTAGTCACACTCACTACAGATCAAATGCCCTACTTTGGCAAGGCTGCTGATGTCATTAACTGTGAAATACACCTTTAAGAAAGATGTAGCCCAGTAATCTCCATGGTTCATCCTGTAACAGTATAATGCTGTTGTGTAATGTAGGGGTTCTATTCCCACACATTGCAAGTGTGTGTGTTTCTATGTCTGTGTAGGGAGAAAGGCCTTTTTAGGCTAGTCACACTCACTACAGATCAAATGCCCTACTTTGGCAAGGCTGCTGATGTCATTCATTGTGAAATACACCTTTGAGAAAGATGTACCCCAGTAATTTCCATGGTGCGTCCTATAACAGCATAATGCTGTAGTGTGATATAGTACTCTGGTAGGGGTTCGTTTCCCACACATGGCAAGTGTGGATGTTTGTGTGTGTGTTTCTATGTCTGTGTAGGGAGCAATGCTTTTTAGGCTAGTCACACTCACTACAGATCAAATGCCCTACTTTGGTAAGGCTGCTGATGCCATTCACTGCAAAATACACCAATAATCTCTGTGGTGTGTCCTATAACTGTGTAGTGATGTAGTGTAATAAACTAGTTAGGTAAGAGTTCTAATCTTAGACTGGCAGAGGTGTGTGTGTCTGTGTGTCTGTGTTTGTCATTCATATCCTGTGTGGAGGTGGTCATGAGTGTGTAACAACTGGACTCATTGTGGAGGAGGTTTTCAAATTTCTTATATGGTGGCCCTATTATATGTCACAATGCCCACCGTACAAGGATAACAGATATGAAATAGCTGAGAGACTGGGGTGCCAATCCATACCCCTACATGTGACATCAAGGCCTGGTGAACAAAGTTAGCAACCCTTGTATTACCCAGAAAACACTCTCAACCCATGTCTCATACACAAACACACTTGCCTAGGCAACAACCGCTATGGTGGTAGTAACCTGCATATTGCCCACAGATAGTAACCATGGTGTGATTGCAGTGGACTACAGAGGGCATGGCACCCTGTCCATCAGCACAATAGGCATGTACATGCAGACAGTGCACCTTCACTATGTTCCCCACTGGACAGCTGCAACACCTGTGGTGCCATCAGATGTGACCCACAAAGGACATACTATGCCTTAAACTCATGCCCCGTATGGACAGATGCCACTAACACCAGGGAATACCTGTATCTTGCAATCATTGTAGGTGCAGGGTCAACCTGCTGTCCATTACCTGTTCCCACCACATGAGGCCAGGACTGGCACATCTGATGCTAACAATCTGTATACACAACATGGACCAGACACCTCAGGTCCAGTTCCACATGTCACTGTAAATGCATGTGGGATGTGTGCACATCCCAGACACCTTCCATGTCATGGACTAAAAAACATATACATGGCAAGCAATGAACAGCAATGACCACACACAATAGTTACCCAGGTGACTGGATGGTGAATAAAATACCCACCTGTGTGGGCCACTCCAGACACTACACCCACGAGCCACACTGCAGACCATTGTCATGTGGCCTGATGCCAAGGTATACCCATCAGCTAGCCTTGTATAGCCTTCTGACACAGTCAACCACTACACACCCATGAAGCAATGCACCCATGCAGTCAGTACTGGCACCCTGTGTCTGTGTGTGTGGTGTATGATGCTTCTGACCACATTCACACTCACTACAACCCCCATTGGCATACTGAAGCATGCTGTCTGATGTCAGACACCTTCACATACCTTTTGCCCATATAACCTCTGGATAACCCCTATGGTGCATGTGATACCTGCACAGTACTGCATTGTGGCAAACTAATTAGTGTGGAGCTGTATTCCTGACCCTGCCAGTGTGTCCATGCCTGTGGGTCCCTGAGAGAGTGTGGCTGTGTTGACGCTGAGACCTGTTCATGTGGACAGGCATGTGTACTACACCTACCATATCACTACCATATCACTGTTGCAGATGTCACTCACCATCACATATATGTTTGGAGAGCTCCTAAACATGTAAACTATGTGGTGCATCCAATAATTGCATAAACATGTGATAGCAGTACACAGTCAGTCAGGGGTTTTATACCCTGTACTGGTAGGTGTGTGACACAAAGATGCTTAGGTTTTACTCTCCCACCCCCTCCCTGACCTATCTTTGCCTCTGTCTGCCTTTCTCACTCCCTCTGTGGTGGATGTGGAGACGTACACCTGCTTTGCTTAAGCAGCAGCAGCATGTGTTTTTTAAGCGATGCTCATGATCAGCTGATGGCCTCTGCACGAATTGCACCCCTCCTCTAACTGATTGCATGTGGAAGAGCTGTGGTAACATTCCCATAGCCAATTGCATGGAAATACACTCCAATATCTAGGAACATCATGTTGGTGTTGTGCCTTTTCATTCACTGTGAGCAGGACCTAGATCTGTTTGGCAAACAGCATCACAGGTGGATTGGGAATTTACCTCTAACAACATACACTGTGGAAACAGGCCAACACACAGGAGGGTGATGTGCCTGACATGACTACAGAATGTAAGTGTCGCTATTCTGCATTCAGAGTAATGTTGGTTTAACAGGGTGTGTGTGGATATGGCTGGTCTACATGTTTTAATACGTGTCATGACAGTGCTATGTTTCTGAGGAAACCCCCATCTGTAAGGTCATCTGCAGACTGGGCAGTGTGTGGTGCCTTTTGTTTCTTGTGTTACTTACAGAGCACCTATCTGTGAACTGCAGAAACATAGTGTGAGGATTGCAGACAGTACATGGTGACAGCCATGAGAGTTATTGACTTCTTATCCCTCATAGGACATATGTCACAACAAACCCTGTTACAACAGTAAATGTATGAGGTTATCACAGCAACATGTAAATATTAGCCCTGTGTTTGTGCCTCCAGCCACAACTCTGTCAACCTGTGTACATATGTCATGCGGTAAGAGGTGCATATGTTCTGTACACCATAATTTAGTGACATCATATTTGATAACAAGCCAGTGAGATATCAGACTGCGATATAGGTTATGTATAGCAGGGGTTATCTTTGAGGACATAGCCTGGGCATTCTGTGGTTGTGTGTACAGTACTGAGGTCTGTGTACTTATGGTGATTGTTGACAGTGTGTATATTGTGGGTATGTACCTTGGCCTGTGTACAGACTGTGCTTGATGTCATTGTTCTTGGTCCTGTTCTATCTGATGTTACATGCTGCTCCACTGTATGTTATTCTGTTGGCTTACATGTTTGTATGGCCAAACACACACATGTCCCATACCACAGACAGGCATTGGACCACACTGTGTAGTGGCCCAGTACATGTAGGGTTAGTGTGTGAGTGGCACATATGAGGATGGTGTTGATCATATAGTCCATATACTGTCATGTTATGCTAGCTATGTGGCTGTGGCTGTGTTCACATTGGTTGTGGTTATGCACTTTCACATAGGTGTCTGTTACTCTGTGCTGTGACATGCCTGTAGAGCCTGCTATATATGCAGGTACATGTGTATTCCCCCATAAGAAATGTAGGCCAGTATTGTGGCAGTCTGCCTGTAGCCTGCACTGTACTTTTTTACATGCCTAGCAGCTTAGTGTACTTACCCATTGTAATGTTATGTCCAGATACTTGCCAGATGTACTGCTGCCAGACCACCATAACAGTCATGTATGGTAGACAAATCAGTGGGAAGCTGGACAGATGCATGCCACTAACTGGTGGGTAGTATGTGGCCATGGCACCTCTGTACCAGGGGTTAGTATGTGTCAGGATAGAGGGGTGTGTGAGTGAATAACCTATGGGGTAAATGTATACCAGTGTTTACGTGATATACCCATCTACGTGGCTGTTAACACCCACATTGTCAGGCTTGGTCCACATGTCTTGCACTAAGGGATTCTGTGTATACCTCTGGACTGACCAGAGTGTGTCAGACTGTCCACATTTATTGGCCATATCGTTGCTGTAGTCCACAGGATCATTACTGTGCTAGCAGTAGTACTGTACTATGATGTCCTTAGGATGTCTGTCTGTGGCCAATGGCGCACATGTTAAAAGCAGATGTGACCTCCCACACACAACATGTCTGTGAAGATAACCCCTATCACAGTAGCAATAGTCTACATATATACCTGCAATACATACCTGACATCCCGTTGCACTAAGAGGTTGGGACTATTGGGGCTGAGGTAGGGCTGCACTCCACGTTCAGGACATGTGGTGAACATATATGTATATATACTTATCCATATATCTATATAGATATATACACATATACATATTGAAATACATAGATGGATATGTATATGTACATATATATATATATATATATATATATATATATATATATATATATATATATATATATATATGTATATATAAACACTCAGATATATACATATACAGAGTAATATATGTCTACACATATGCAGAAAGAGATACATATGCACATATACTTATGGATATCTACATATATATTGACAGTAATAGGCATATCAGAATAGATCTGTATGCACTTATAGTTATAGATATCTACATATTTATCTACATAAATAGGCATAGCTGTACACATAGGCTGTGCATGCATATATAGCTATATATACATATATGTATATATATATATATATATATATATATATATATATATATATATATATATATACATACATACATGCGAAGAGATGTACACATGGCCATATATATATATATATATATATATATATATATATATATATATATATATATATATATATATATATATGTTGCACTATACAGATGTGTATACAGACATATGTATGAATATACATACGTATGTACATGTATATATCCATATTCCTGTCATGTGTAAGCCTCACGGTTGTGTATACACTCCCAGATGTATTCACTGTATGTATCTGCTATGTGTACATTATGATAAAACAACATATGTGATGCAACAGGCATATTAATAACAAGTACTACACAATTGTGGAAGTAAAAGCAATTGTTCAATACTAATCAATATGTGTATTGCAGATATATTGGAAAAGCAACAGTTGTCTTTACAGTTGGCATGGTGTAGTGGATAGGTGTTGTGACTTTAGTGTACAGGGTCCTGGGTTCAAGCCTTGCAATGGCTGTTAATTTTGTTGCTGGGCTGTCGGATGCTTTCAGATACGGAGTGGTTAAGGCAGTTTTGAGCAGCTTTAAGCATGTTTGCGTGGGTTTTTGCTAAGCTAAGTGGTGCTAAGCTACGGGTAAACATACGGGTGCTTACACAGTGTAGGCTTTGCTTACCAGTGTGCAAATCAGCTCAGCTGTTATATTGCAGCAATGTTGATACCTGCTAAGCATGGCTTAGCCCTGGTAACCAGTTCACATCACCCAGTCTGATAACATAGCAGGGTAATGACATCTGTAATAAGTACATGTAATGCCATGTACAATACATGCACCTAGGTGCTGTCATTACAGTAGCAAGGGGTGTCATTGTCATGTGTGGGCACAGATGTATATGAGGCCTGTACAGCACTGTCATCCATGTGACTGTGTTACATACAGGGGTAGTAGCCCAGGGTAAGTGCTGTCACACTGGCATGTAGTATATCTTGGCAGTACTATTGTTGACAGTGCCTACCCAGGCAAGAGTAGAGTGCTAAATGTAATACTGACAACAGGCACACCTGCAGACATAGCTGAACTCTGAGGCCTCCCTGTTTTATCCCTGATGTGTGAGCTGTGTCACAGTATATAACCCCTACTGGGTAATGATCAAACATGTGGAATGTAACTGTAGACTGACTCTGCACCAATCAGTGTCCTCCACTTGCTACCTGCATGCAGCATGCTGTGTAGTACTTCCAATTACTACTGTCATGGCAACCAACTACTATAAATCCCTACATCATGTGGGCGTGGTCCCTTTACCTTTCCTGTATGATGGACATCCTTCCTGTATGTGGGCAGCAGTGTTACAAACAGCAGGTAGCAATACCTCTTACAGGAGAACCTGCACACTCAGGCCATCTATATATTTGCAGGAGGTTCCAGAACTACAGACAGAGTGTTAGTAGTGTTGTTGTCTGCATTGTATAGCACCAGTGTTACAGGGTTTGTGTGTACATACTAGTTTAACTTGGAATGCAGTCTGTCTGCATAGCTCTCAACCATGGGCCTATCCTCTTGATGGCCAGAGGTGTGCCTATTATGTTTTGTCTGTCCACTACACAGGTCTTGTGTCAGATATATCAATGGCAGTGTGTGTGTTGAGTGCTATCAGTATATGGCTACATCCATTTCTGTTTCTAACTTCATATTCATGACTAAGGGTATGTTGCAGACTATCCTGTAATACCAGCGACTTGCTTAGTGTATGACAACAGTTTTACACATATGTGTGTTCCAGCCTCTGTCCTCCACCTACACACCAGGCTTTGTACATATGACATACTGTCAGGGGTTGTTATGAAGTGGGCTGTGAGTATGTCATGCTGCCATTCCTGTCATCAGTCCCCTGCTGTTGTGTCCCCCACACATACTGTGGGGTTGGATCCATATATGTGTGGGCTCCATCTACACAATACATGTGTGCCCTTATGCACTCCAGAGTCCAGTGTATGTTACAGTGGTATATGGCCCTGTGTTATTGAGTCTAGAGGGAAGATGCACCATAACTAACCTAGGCTGTTACAACATGTGGGGATATCAGGGGCAAGTTGCCTTAAGGTATCTGGATGTACATTACCATATAATTCACCTTGGGTAAATGCAGGCCTACTGCCTCCTGCCATACAGACTGTTTTGTTTGTCAGTGTGATTGTAATGGTGTCAGTTATGCCTTGTTAACTGAGGTCTTTACGCCCTAGGGATTGTGTACAGAGTGTAGATAGAAGCTGCTGGACTATACATCTGCATTTCTTACTGTTGATTGATTGGTGTCCTGTGGCCCAGTCTGTTTTTACTATTGTACTACTTGAAGGCCTCGGCCTGGACAGCAATATATGTAAACCTTTCTAGAATACTATTAATATAACTGTTACACAGTTGCATTACTCTGTTTATATGTATGTCAGTGTCGAAACAGCTATACAACATGGCATATACAATTGTAATAGTACACAAATAAAGCTTTACCATGTATGCAAATCTGTGTGTGGTGCTATATCCTTTGACCTCTCTGTGGGTATATGTTGCAGGCAACAATTGTCATTTGCATGGGTGGCTCATACAGTGTCCAGTTGGTAAGGTGGTAACTGTAGGCATAGTGGCTGTTCCATATTGTGTGCACCATCTACATATGTATCTTCCTATACATATCTCTGTGTACGTATGTGTAGTTACATATATATATATATATATATATATATATATATATATATATATATGTACATGCATATATGTGTTTGTGTATATGTATCCTGGGGATGTTGATTGCTTCCACATTGTACATTCCTTATGGTAGCCAGACTGTACTGCATGATATGTTACTGATACCAGCCTGACATCATACAGGTGGGATGGAGTACTGTTAACATCTTGTGCCCATGTTGTGTCAGATTCTGGTTATGGGATCTGCAACAGTTGGTAGTGCATTGCAGGGCAGACATGTTTGGCTCTGGGTGGTGGAATAGCTATACGTTCAAGACGTATGTTGTTTGGGCCCCCTCAACCCCATTAATGGTGCATGTGGACATATATGTTTTTATGTTCCAATTTTTATCTACAGATGTATGTCTGTATATACCTATATATATATATATATATATATATATATATATATATATATATATATATATATATATATATATATATATATATATATCTACTTACATATATATATATTGCTGTATTTATATATATATATATATATATATATATATATATATATATATATATATATATATACATATAGATGTAGCCATATATATCTACAGATGTGTATATATATATATCTATATATATATATATATATATATATATATATAGATATATATATATATATATAGAGAGATAGATATATATCTACATATATAGATATGTATATATCTATTTAGATATACAAATATATATATATATATATATATATATATATATATATATATATATATATATATATACATATACACACACACACACACACACACACACACACACACACACACACACACACACACACACACACACACACACATACACACACACATCTACATGTTTAGATACATTTCCTGTACTTTTGAATGACTGGGCTGGATGATATGCTTGTGAAAACATCAGAGTTATGTGTATCTGACATGACTTAGTGGTAAATCATTTTGGCTATGGTGTGCAGGGTCTTGTGTTTGAGCCTTGCAGAGGCTGTTTTTTTGTTGCTTGGCATAAAACGGGCCATTGGATACAGGGTGATTAAGGCACTTTTAAGCAGTTGTAAGCGGGTTTGCAAGGGTTTGCGTGGAGGTAAGCATTGCTAACTTCTGGTTACAGTTTCTTATATTCAGTTAGCTTCTAAATTGCTTAACCTGTATAGGCATTGCTTACCCCCACACAAACAAGCTTAAACCTGCTTACTGCTACTTAAAAGTGCTTACTCCTGCTTACCCTCATGCTAATTTCTTTAAAAGAAAAGAAAAAAGGGTTGATAGGAAAGTGGTAAAAAAGGGGCACAAAGAGGAAAAGACAGTGGGGAAAATAGCTAGGGATGTGCAGGAGGGTGTAGGGAAGGTCCATAGCTGCTCATTTCTTCTACAGCAACAGCTGTGCATATACACTGAATTTGGAGGTAGATTTGGACACTCAAACCCCTGAGAGAAGGGTGAGGACAACAATAATATGCTGTTTTGCCAATTAGAACAGATTACATGTGTCCAGTGGACACATGTGCAAAATGGACAGCTATGTATGGGGCAATATTTTTTGGGGGGAACAGAATGCCCTTTTTTTCAGGTGAGAGTGGGATGTTAGGGAGGGATAGTAGGTATATTTGGGGAGGTAGGTTGGGTAGGTTAACAGACAAGACAAGCAAGACACATACAGAGGCGGTATATGACACATGTGGGGAGTAAACACCTTCATGGGGAGGGGTGCTGGGAAATCGGAAGCCCATGAGCCCCCTAGTGGAAACAGTGCAACTGAGATCCCCACCCATGGGCAGTCACCACTGCACCTTCACAACCCCGAAGGTGGCTGTGCTGGGGGCTGAGCCAAAGAGCCAGGTCGACCCTCTAGTCATGACATGCGGCCCTCGAACTGGCATAGAAGATCTCCAAACTGCTGATCGAGCTCTCTATGCACCATGACCCGGACCTGGCGATGGGTGACAGCTTCCTGTCTGTGCCCACTCTCGGGGGGGGCAAGCCCCATTCCCTGAGGTGGTTCCACCCAAAGGTGGTGCAGGACCAATGGATGAGGAGGTCCCAGGTTGGGCCCCAGACGTGCTGGTGCCTGGTGCCATGGGCAGCTGAGGTGGGACGGGTGGGTCTGCTGTGACCTGCATTCCCATGCATACTATGGTGTTTATGGTGTATCAACATATGTGGGTTAGTAATAGTCAACAACATTCCAGGGTTAGGTATAACAGCATGCATAGATATTCCCATTAACCCAGACACCAGATACGGAACACTTGCATAGCAAACGGAACACATGCATATATGGGACCACAGTGGTAATAACAACAGCATGCGGGTATGTTGATGGCACCATGCCACCAGTTTTGAAGTACTTCAACATATCACATGCATAGAAACAGATTTAAATAATTATCAACCAATAGGACATATGTCCCAACATAACAGTGGAGTTATCACATACTAGTTGAGGTGGGTATGTAGTGTATTGTTGGCGATATGGTGGGGTGGAGAGAAAGATGTCAATTAACAACTAGTATATTCCTGTAGTTCGCATTATTTTCCTAGTCAGTGCTGTTATCTGTACCTTACAAGTATTACTACACTACCCTATTGCCTTAGTTTTCACAGTGATATGGCTGTCGTCATCTTTATACATGAACTGGTTTTACCTGCAGTATACACCTCTTACCTGGTATACCTGTTGAGGAAATGTTTGTTAACACTAACTAACTGTTTCTCCACATCATCCCAGATTCCAGGTTGATGTTGTGCACATACCTGTCCATCTCTTTTTGCACAGACTCTGGCCTTGTCTAGACCACATGCAGGTGAACCGGGACATATCTAGACTATTGCCCTCTTCAACCTTTACTGATTTACAACACTCTTATACAGGATTTCCTACACAGTTAAATTATGTAGCACAGTGTGGGTAACAGTGATCAATGATACCTTATTATTCAGAGCAACTGCAACACTCACATTTCCATACAGTTCCAGAGTAAACAGTACCAGTAGAGGGTACCAAGCTTTTATTTCTCAGCACAGTGTTTGCATCCAACGTACCTGTGGGAGCAGTGTTTGTTTACACTACCTGAATGTTGCCACACAAAGTACCAGATTTCACATTAGTATTATGCACATACATCTCTGTTACTGTACACACTCTGGTCACAGCTTGACAGCATGGGGGTGTAAATAGGACATACTTGGCTTATTACTCTCATAACCATTTTGGGAGTTGCTAGAGTGACAGGTTTGCTCTCATAGATGTGTGACAATCAGTTGTATTTCCTGTTTGTTGCCTAAACATCTGGAGCATCCCACTGACTTCCCAGGGGGACAGAGTGACAGGCAGCAGATATGGGCCCATATACTGGACATTCTGGACTTATCTGTACAGTTGTAGGGTATGGTTCTCTATGCAGCCTACTTCCACTCCCAGGTTTCAGACCATGGCTGTGTCTGCTAAAACTAAAACACTGTCCATCACAGTTGTGTGTACTATATAGATATTGCTGTATATATCCTATCTGCTTTCTGTCTTATAATTCTCCTGTAGTTTTACATTCTGACCTTGTATTACAACACTGTTATACAGGATTTCCTAGACAGTTATATTATGTAGCACAGTGTGGGTGACAGTGATGAGTAATACCTTATTATTCAGAGCAACTGCATTAGTCCCAATGCCATACAATACCAAAGTAAACAATACAAGTACAGGGTATCATTCTTTTATTTCTGGGCACAGTGTTCATATCTAACAGACATGTGGGAGCAATGTTTGTTAGCACTACCTCAATGTTGCCACACACAGTACCAGATTCCACATTACTATTATGCACATACATCTCGCTGTGTTACTATACACACTCTGGTCAAAGCTTGACAACATGGGGGTGTAAATGGGACATACATGGTTTATTACTCTCATAAGATTTTGGGGAGTTGCTAGTGTGCCAGCTTTGTTCTCATAGATGTGTGACAATCAGTTGTATTTCCTGTTTGCTGCCTATAAGCCTGGGATCATACCACTGATTTCCCAGGGGGAGATGGTGACAGGCATCAGATATAGGCCAATTTACTGGACATTCTGGACATATCTGTACAGTTGTGGGGTATGATTCTGTATGCAGACTACTACCACTCCCAGGATTTGAACCATGGCTGTGTGTGCTAAAAATACAACAGTTCACATCTCAGTTGCATGTGCTATTTGGATTTTGTTGTCTGCCTTTTCACTGTTTTCTGTCTATGTGTCTCTCAGTTGTACTAAGTGACCTCTGGGGATTACACCAGTCATATGCAGACATTCCTACACATTCTATTTATGTTGCACAGTGTGGGTAACAGTGCTTAATACAAAAGTACTATTAAGTGATTGCAAATTTACATAACCATATGATACCAGAGTATACACATGCAGTCCAGCAGTTAGACCTTTGTTGTCAGGCTATTATGCTTTTATTTACATACAAACTATATGAGACTCTTCCTGCCATATTCTCCGGTGTATGCAGTAGGTTTTATACTGGCAATTAATTTACTAATATTTTTAGATTTATTTCCTATGACAGTACACGCAAGAGTATTACTAACCTGCCTCGTGTCACAACCTCTCCAGGTGACAGCCAAGGGCCTCCTGGTTTGCAGCCTGCTCACTTGCCACTGTGAAGGACATAAGTTGAATATTTAGCCATACCTATCCATAATATACATGAGCTGGCAATTATTAAACAGGTAGTGGAGTGATACCCACTCATAGCTGGGACCACCCCTGTTGTTCTAGCCTCTTCGATCCACTGATCCAAGAGATCCCCTTTTGCCACTTCAGGTCAGCATAGTGATGCCTGACCTGCTCAGCAGTTTGGGATATGCCAGTGGCACTGGTGAGGTCATGGGTGAGACAGTCTCAGGCTTCTGCCTTATATTTGGAACCCTGGTACTGGCCCTGCAGCAATCTCTGCTCATGGTCTTTGACAAGGAGTCCTGCCATGACTCTGGACTCCTGGATGACCCAGTGCTGTGCCCGGAAGTGCACTCCCTCTCTCCTTTCTACCATGGTGCCTGCAAGGGGAAGCTACAACCAGTTATGAGATGTATTCCCGCCTGTTGGGTTTAAGTAGGGCCAAATTCCCACACTTTGCTGTGATTGGCTGGTTTTGAAAAGGCTAAGCTATGGGCAAACCTGCTTACCTAAGGTTGGCATTGTTTAAAGGGGTATACCACTGGGCACATTGAGTTAGCTAGCCTACATATTGCTTACACTTTCTAAGCTGGCTTGTGCAATGGTTAGCATTGCTTAAAATTGACTTTGCATTATATTTGCTTTTTGGCATTAATTTATTATTCATTACATCTTATATATATGTCTGGTATCCATGATTCATGTGTACATACACTGTATGAGGTTCTTGTGTTTAGTAGGGGACTTCAACACTCTATTACATTTACACATCACATCTGGCCTTACTTCACTTCACACATTTATGTTATGTAGTAGGTTATAGAACATATGACTGTATATTGATTCCTTTCACATGTTCAGTTTGATTTTACTATAGTGAGGGTTTGTTTGGTGATACCTTACTACTATGTACTGCTGTGATGGCTTGGTAGTTAACTACTGTGACTATAATGTATAGGGTCCTGGGTTCAAGACCTGCAAGGCTGTTCATTTTGTTGCTGGGCAGAACAGTGGCTGTTGGATACAAAGTGATTAAGGCACTTTTAAGCACTTGTAAGTGGGTTTGCGTGGGTTTCCACGAGGATAAGCAATGCTAACCTCCGGTTAAATATGCTTACAGAGAGTTAGCTTCAATATTGCTTAACCTGTGTGCGCATTGCTTACCCCCACACAAACAGGCTTAAACCCGCTTACCAGTGCTTACATATGCTTACTCCTGCTTACTACTGCTTAATACTGCTTACACTTGCTTACTAGTGCTTACTCCTGCTTACCACTGCACTAATTTAGACAGTAATGTCTAATGGTTCTTGGGAAGGTGGGGGATTTGGAAGTTGTATGGAGTTATCATTCATTACACATTTTACCTTCCATTTGTATCCATGATTCCTCTGTACATATACTGTATGGGGAACATGTGATTATCTGTGAACTTTGCAACATTATGACACTGACACCACACATCTGCATTTAATGCAGTACTCCAGTTCACAAATATATGTTATTTGGTAGGATATGTAACTAAAATATTGGTTATAACACAATTTGACATGGAAAATGGAATGTGCTGCAGTGGGACTCGAACTGGGAATGCCTGCTCATAAAGTGAATGCTCTGCTCACTACACTATTGCTATACTGATTTATTTGCATATATCTTCCTTGTTATCCTCTTCAGCCATTTAAGCTGCATTAACCATAGCTAAGTGATGGGCAAATCCATGCACCTAGGGTTAAATTTAATCTATTTCATTAAAATAAAAAATGATATATTTATATTGTGTATTTACTATTGCTATTGTACCACGTGAGGGGATGTTGCTGAGGGTATGCGGATACCTATGAGCTGTCTTGCTCATTCTTTTGGGCTTTTTGCTGTTCTTCATTGTGGGGGAGTGTACATTCTGAGAGCTCTTCTCTCTGACACGTCCTTTGTACTCTTACACGCTCCATGTAAAATTAGGTGCTCAGGCAGCGCATCTTCATTAATATGCATGGGGCACTGCCATCCTACTCCTAGACGGCTGTTTCCATGCAGGACTAAGCTAGTCCTGCATGGAAGATTAGTAAATCCGGGGGAGTGTCTCACATACAGAGAGATGCAACATCATAAAATATCAGGATCTGCATGCAGAAATTAGATCAATGTGGAAGACAGATGTCCCCACAGTTCTAGTAGTAGTAGGAGCAATGGGTCTAATAAAAAAGAATCCACAGTCGTATTTTGATATGTTACCAATACGTGTAACTCCACATGATTTGCAGAAGGAGTAAATTCTGGGCACCAGTTTTGGCTGACATCAAAGATTGAAACAATACTAATTTAATGAACTTTAATTATATCCTGAAATAGGAATGGTATTAGAAACTCAAAAAATTTGGAGAAATTAAACCAAGCAAAACCTTTGGTTTGCTGTGTTTTATTCATTTAAATAAAAAAGTTGCTGCTGGGATCCCATTTGAAACTGTGATTCATGATTTAGCTGTTTAAAGTGATCATGTAACTATGGTTTGATTTAATGATCCTAGCACTGAGACTTCCATGCACTTTTTGCATATAAATATATTTGTGGTCCTTTTTAATGCAGAGGGAAAGCACATTTCATTTAGTTGCTATAAGAGAACTCTCATTCACTAGCAAGGATTTTGTATGCACACCATAAGCCTGTTGTCAATAAGGCAAGGTTTTTCAGAAATTCACATTGAATCAGTTTGCTTTCACCATTTGTGTAGAAGCCATAAATCATTGATTTAAGTAAATTCCAAGTTTCTGTGACCTAAAACTAAACAAGATTCATGCAGTAAAACATTAGGATAAATGTCACCCATTTTTATACACACTCCTTTTTTTCCTGATAAATTACACTAAACAGTGGAGAGCATGACATTAAAAATTATAACTGATTCCTAAATTTGATGAAACTTAAACTCCACTAAAGTTATACTCTAGACTGCTAGACTGAAGGTTCTATAACAACATACAGCTAGAATTAGTTTTCCATATCTAAAGCTGTGATCTAGGTTCTAAACATCCTCTTACTGTGGCTGCATGCATTCTTTGAAACATTTTTCTAACAGT